>NW_025334093.1:0-175741 GCF_014858855.1 Bufo gargarizans
GCCCAGTTTCTAGTTTCATTTTTTGCTGTCATTTACTGCATTCTCAGACATAGTTGAGGTGTGTTTGTTTTACGAACATCTCCGTACATGCATATTGAAAGAAATATTAGCACTGACCTTGGTGCAAGCATCTTTGTTGGATTGGGGAGGGTTCCCCGGGGAGACGAAGGCAGCTGAAAGCTTTCATCGCTTTCCTTCTCAGCTCCCTGCCTCACAGCTTAACATCTTCACTGCCTGAAGCCACAGTGCATACACTATGTGTACACTCCTTAGGGGCTATGTTGGACCTATTTTTGAAATATGGAAGGGTGGACCACAGCAACCGATAGTAGTATCAGTAGGGAAAGAGCAGCAATGTGATTGGCTGTTGTGGTCACTTTGCCCAAGGAGAGAAGGACACTTGATAGCTAGATGCCCAGGATGATGACACGGATGATCATTATTGGTCATATTGGCCAAGGTTTCAGAGTCTGTGGACAGATTTTCGACCAGCTGGTGTTAAATGTTTAGTAGACACTTGAAGGGGTTTTATGGGTGCCCTATTAAGGCCTGTGGCGGAACATTGAGGGAACATCCTTCATTAGTACCCCTCACTATATGTCAGAGCTGAAGACTGCCAGCGCCCTTAGATCTGGTACTGGTAAAAATTATTCAAAAATCAGTTTTATACTCCAACTCTATTAGTCATTGACGTGACATGATGGAAGGAGTGTTGTGCTCACAGTATACTTCAGAATCAAAGCTCTGAGTCAATCATAAAACCTATCTCAAATGTTTCACAATGAGGAGGCATGAGGCACCATGTGCCGCATAGATCTGTCATGATTATTTTCTCCTCTATGTAAAAGTTGGATTCCGTGGAAGCTGTAGCCATTAGGTCTGGTTGCTTCAGATGCCGTCTAGACCTAGAGTCGAGATTAAGAGCAGGTGGCTGTGGTTATTATGTACATCATCATCATTAAGCGTCATCTACAGATGATGTTATCAGATACACATTGATGTTTTTCGTTAACCAATTCTGGGACATGTGGCAAAAAGATCTGCTTATGAAGCATTAAACTAAAAATTGAGCAAATTTTTTGTTGACTTCATTTTAGGATAAATTATGTAAAATCTGCTACTGTAAGTAACTTCCACCTACCATTTTGCATTGAGCACAGCTTTAGGGTGCCTTCACATCTGGCAGATTTGGATGCAGAAAATTTCAGCGACTGAAAATCAGTTCCTTTAATTTGAATTAAACTTGCAGAAATTCATGCGCTTTTCTGAAACCAAATCTGCCGCTTGTGAAGGCACCATTCCGTGGATGGGGTGGAAGGTGATCGGGGATAGAAACCTGGGAATCCTTCTGTTGCCGTATGGTTCGTGCTGCCACCACTGTACGGCTGCTCCTTCCTGTATGTTTTCATCTTTTATTCTTTCTCTCCCGTTTTGATTTGTGGTTAGTGTTGTAATGTTTAGTATTATGTTCTGTTATTGTCTTTGTGCTTTACTTTTGCTCCTGAACGTTCATCCATCTTTTTATAAGCCTCGTTTCTCAGGGCATCTTCGCATTCTCTTTTCTGTTGACCGCTGCTTTCCTGGGTAGCTTTTATCTGGCACTAGTTTTATAGACCCTCTCATCAGTAAAGGGGTTGTCCAGGAATTTTATATTGATGGCCCATCCTCTCGATAGGACCTGTTTGAGCAGACCACCCTGTTATCTAGATCTCCTTTGACAGACTACGGTGCCATCTTCTACTATGCGTCTTCTTACAGAGGACTAATTTTGGGTGGTGATCTCAAAATGGTTGTTATGTAATTCATTCCAGTATTTTCATTCCCAGCTTCCCTATTCCACCCACCGAAATCTTAATCTACTTCCAATAAGGGTGGCCATGTACATTCGACTAAGGTCGGCTGGATCTGCTGGCAGTCATTCTGTCGGGGAAAAAAAGGGGGATTGGTCATGTTTAATTCCAACATACCACGACTAGAGATGCCACCAGGAACCCCGGCAGTTAGAGAAGGTGAATGGCCAGATTTAGGTTTACGTGTAACCCCAAATTAAGGCTAGTTTCACACTAGTGTTAGACATCTCCGGCAGGCTGTCTGGATCTGGCACTGCCCGACCCTCGCTCTATTCACTATAATGGGGACCAGCAGAGATCCGGTTGCAAGTCAGCAAACATGCCGAGAATCGGCGCAGTGGTTTTCATTTCATCTGGCCGATTCTCAGCATATTTGCGGATCTCCACCGGTCCCAATTATAGTGAATGAGGCCAGATGGTGATGAGGTAGCTTCTGGCAATGCCGGAATGCAGAGAGGTCTGCTGGATCTCAAAACGCTAGTGTGAAACTATCTTAAGTCCTTCTTTCTTCACATATGCTGTCCTTCGCAGCGCTTCCTCCTCACTCCTTCACAACAGCTCTTCTCTTTTCATCTTCTCTGACATAGTCCTCTCATGATACTTCTCTCCCAGGCATCCTACTGCCAGGCTCCTATCAGTTCATGACTATGTACTGTCCTAGTGGACAATCATCTAGCCCTTCTAGAAGTTTGTTCTCCGGTCATCTTCAGCCCTACTTATGGTCCTTTCACAGTTCTTCTGATGACTGTTCTCTCCTCGGAGAATTCCCCATAGGGACGTTTCTTCAAGGTCTTTTACTGACTCTCTGAACATCTTCTTTACCAGTCTTTTTGGTTCTTTGCGTTGCATTCAGGTTAAGGTCCTCGTATTACTCAGCATTAATAAAGTAAAATGATAGGGGGTAAAGTGCTGGGACTTCACTGGCAGCAATGCCATGTTTCTGCCCTATCCGGTTCTTCGTTCTACAGTTTTTGTACCTCAGTGTTTGTGCTGTACCATTGCCTCCTCTCTTTCTCATACATACTGTATGTGTGTTACAGCATTCGAAACGTATTATTTTAAACTTTAACATGGCAAGATTTCTATAGACAAAGAGCTATTCCAGTCTAAGGTGACAGTCCCCCTACTTGTTCAGATTCTTACTCCGATGTCCATAGGGGGCAGTATTATACCAGATAGTGCTAGTTGAGTAAACACATCACGCTGGTTTGGTCAGGACATCAACTTAAGGCCCCTTTACATGATTTAGCAGACGATTGTCGGGAGGGAAGGCTTCCTTCCCGGCAATCGTCTGCTCTTCACCAGGGGAGACCGCTTCTATTACATGCAACGATCTCCTCCACTGTATGAGGAGGAGCCATCGCTAATGACATTGCTCGTCGCCATACTGAATCGTTGCTTGCCGGCAGCAGATCATGATTAGATGGCACAATCTGCTGCCAGAATTTCACCCGTTCATCGGCGGCACCTTTACACTGACACATAATCCTACAAACGCGATTATCTGTCCGATTCTCAGCCTGTGTAAAGGGCTTATCAGTATGGATTTGAAATCTGCGTCGAGAAGTAACATGTCCATTCTTGATGCCTAAACCACGCAGTGACTAAAGTCTGTAATTAACCTTGACTGAATGGGCCTAATCCATGTGCAGACCCACCGCAGTGTGACCTACAGAAGAAATCATGTGAGGGCCAGCCTTTGATTTCTCCTGCGGGTTCCCCGATGGATTTTTCCAAACGGCCTAAGAGTGGTGTGAACATACCTTTATACAAAGTGCAGCACAAGGAACAGACGCCCAAAATAATCGGGCCATACTGATGCATGACGGGAGGGACCTCATCGATGACTGGAATTGTCCTTTACCTAGTAGAACGACACACCATCCATACGTACAAGACTTTACCGTGAGACTGGTCATTTCCATCTATTCCTTGTACTGTTCACATTCCTTGTAAAAACTCAAAAAATCCCTTCACAGATTTGCTCTTCTATATCTCGACTTGTACAGTAAACGGGGAGTAACCCAAAGACCCTTACACGAGGAAGCCAACACTTTGTACTCTCCGACTTCCTCCAATATTATTATCAAATTTTTTTTTTTACATAAAATACAAAAATTTACATTTTCTGTATAAAGGGAAATGTTAAGAAAAAGGTTTTGTTTTTTTGTATTTTTTTTAAACCGAAGTTGAAATCTATCTGGTACCAATGAGAATTTTTCTGGTATTGTAAAAATAATTGTATGTATAGAGAAATACAAGATATTTTTATAGGACAAATTTTTTTGCTATTTTGGAAGTTTCCTGTGGTTATGAAATAAAAAATCATTAAATAAATACATTTAAGAAAGAATTTTCTGATGTCTTTTTTTATGGCTGTATGGGCAGCACAAGGGTTGTCTTGGGCGTCCTCCACACCTAGAAGTGGCAGTCTTGAAGTCTGTTTTACTGGAGCCAACACGAAAGAAAAGCCATGCGTAAAGTACGCTGACCCAAAAAGTGCACCGAAAGTGAAGAAAGGGAAAAAACCACTGATGACCAAGATAGGCCTCATGCACACGACCGTTTTTTTTTTAAGGTCCGCAAAAACGGGGTCCGTAGGTCCGTGATCCGTGACCGTTTTTTCGTCTGTGGGTCTTCCTTGTTTTTTGGAGGATCCACGGACATGAAAAATGAACAAAAAATCTAAGTCAAGTTTGCCATTGAAATGATAGGAAAAACGGATCACGGATCACGGACACGGATGACAATCATGTGTGCATCCGTGATTTTTCACGGACCCATTGACTTGAATGGGTCCGTGAACCGTTGGCCGTGAAAAAAATAGGACAGGTCATATTTTTTTCACGGCCAGGAAACACGGATCACGGATGCGGCTGCCAAACGGTGCATTTTCCGATTTTTCCACGGACCCATTGAAAGTCAATGGGTCTGTGAAAAAAAACGGAAAACGGCACAACGGCCACGGATGCACACAACGGTCGTGTGCATGAGGCCTTTTTTAGATATTTTGTTAAGCTGGCCATACATATTAGATATACAGTGGCTGGACCTTCTGGTGCGTGTGGAGGCCTCCCGACTATCCCCCGATGGCAGATGTCAGGGTAGATAAGGGTCGGACTGTCAAAACTTCAACATCTCTGGTCTCTGACAGCAGCATTTTGTCCGCTCTCTTTTCAGAACACATGCACACTCGGCCAGGCTGAGCATGCATGCACATGGGGGGTTGGGAGAGTCAGATAGAGGAGTATTCGGCTAACATAATCAAACACTTTGCCCTAGTCAAGTCCAGCTAGGTCCGTTCCTTTCCCTACGTTAGGGCGTAGTGACCTCTTCATCAGAGGTGTTTCAGATCTAGAACCAAAGCAGAATTAGACACTGGCTACTGATTATCCTAACCGTTATATAATGAGCTGTAATACAGGAATGTCAGCCAGGATAGACAAACACCACCTGGCCAGAAATCTGCTGTGCCTTATGGCGGATATATCCAAATTCAAACCGAACCCCCCCAAATCCGGACCAGTAAGAACCACTGTACTGTAATTACATTGCAGTGAGTGCTAGCGGCCATCTTTGATCAGCTTGCTCAATTGAGTAATATATAAAATTAGCCACAGAGCAAGAAAACAGCGCCACCCAGTGGTGAAGATAAGGATGCATGTATGAGGACCAGATATAGTGATCTAGGTCTCTACCCACCGCACAGACTATCACGTCTGCTAACTCTCCCTTTGGTGAAATCAGTCTAAAAATTGGGAAAAGCTTAAAGGTGTTAAAAACTGCGCTAGCTGTCAATGAACGGAGACATTTCTGTTTACACCCAGAGTCTGTTAAGTCTCGCAGCAAAGGATAAGTAATAATTGTATTCAGTCTAGTAAATGCTCCTTTACATAGCAACGAATTATCAGAACGATATAATGAGCTCCCAGAGAATTGTCTACATTGGATACAACTGTAACAAACCATCAGCAGTAAGAAGTAAGTATGAGTTATTCACCTCTGGATGGAAATAATGACACCGACAGCAAGCAGTGATCTTGAAACACAGTGCATAAGAAATGACTTATACTATATTCTTTGGGGTCCTCACCCAGGGTCCCCAATATCAGTCCGGCCTAGACACACAGAAACATCAGATACAGATGGATCATTAACCGTGACATTTTGGCAATGACCTAAGAAATGACAACTTCCTCGGCTCCTGCAGTCACTCCTTCAGAGGCAATCTATAGGAAGCGTCTGCTGGGACCTGGAGTCTGAGTGGGATCAGCAGTGAGAGGGAGGGGGGCTTCAGCTGACGTTCAATCCCCTCCACTCCCTCCTCTCAGACTTTTCTCATCTTCTGGTTTTGCCTCATCACAAAAACTTGCATTTCCTCTTTTCCCATATTTGGCCATTTTCAGGTTTTTGGCGTCACACGACTTCAGAAGCCATTAGGTCAGAAGAAAGGAGCTGGAATGTGCAGGGAATGATACAGGAGGAGGCAAGGGAGAGGGGCAGGTGCCGATCACAGGGAATTTATTATATACTCTTTATATACTACATGACGTGAATACACAGCCGTCAGACACTCCGATTTCCTGACCCTATTACATGATGGAAATACTGACATACGGTTCACAGTCAGGAGGACATCTCACTGAGAGTCTGACACTAGATATAACAACCACATTATAAACTATACCATATTGAGAAAAATCTAATTTAACACCCTGATACAATAAGGAGCAGAGTGGGAGCTGGAAGAATAAATCTATAAATGTGCTCAACTATAACTACTATAATACTGCTCCTATGTACAAGAATATAACTACTATAATACTGCTCCTATGTACAAGAATATACAGACGTGGACAAAATTGTTGGTACCCTTTGGTCAATGAAAGAAAAAGTCACAATGGTCACAGAAATAACTTTAATCTGACAAAAGTAATAATAAATTAAAATTCTATAAATGTTAACCAATGAAAGTCAGACATTGTTTTTCAACCATGCTTCAACAGAATTATGTAAAAAAATAAACTCATGAAACAGGCATGGACAAAAATGATGGTACCCCTAGAAAACACAGAACATAATGTGACCAAAGGGACATGTTAATTCAAGGTGTGTCCACTAATTAGCATCACAGGTGTCTACAACCTTGTAATCAGCCATTGGGCCTATATATATGGCTCCAGGTAATCACTGTGTTGTTTGGTGATATGGTGTGTACCACACTCGACATGGACCAGAGGAAGCAAAGGAAAGAGCTGTCTCAAGAGATCAGAAAGAAAATTATAGACAAGCATGTTAAAGGTAAAGGCTATAAGACCATCTCCAAGCAACTAGATGTTCCTGTGAGTACAGTTGCACATATTATTCATAAGTTTAAGATCCATGGGACTGTAGCCAACCTCCCTGGACGTGGCCGCAGGAGGAAAATTGATGACAAATCTAAGAGACGGATAATCCGAATGGTAACAAAAGAGCCTAGAAAGACTTCTAAAGAGATTCAAGGTGAACTTCATGCTCAAGGAACATCAGTGTCAGATCGCACCATCCGTCGTTGTTTGAGCCAAAGTGGACTACATGGGAGACGACCAAGGAGGACACCATTGTTGAAAACGAATCATAAAAAAGCAAGACTGGAATATGCCAAACTACATGTTGACAAGCCACAAAGCTTCTGGGAGAATGTCCTGTGGACAGATGAGACAAAAATCGAAGTTTTTGCCAAGGCACATCAGCTGTATGTTCACAGACGAAAAAATGAAGCATATCAAGAAAAGAACACTGTCCCTACTGTGAAACATGGAGGAGGCTCTGTTATGTTCTGGGGCTGCTTTGCTGCGTCTGGCACAGGGTGTCTTGAATCTGTGCAGGGTACAATGAAATCTCAAGACTATCAAGGAATTCTAGAGAGAAATGTACTAGCCAGTGTCAGAAAGCTTGGTCTCAGTCGCAGGTCATGGGTCTTGCAACAGGACAATGACCCAAAACACACCGCTAAAAACACCCAAGAATGGCTAAGAGGAAAAAATTGGACTATTCTAAAGTGGCCTTCTATGAGCCCTGACCTCAATCCTATTGAGCATCTTTGGAAGGAGCTGAAACATGCAGTCTGGAAAAGGCACCCTTCAAACCGGACACAACTGGAGCAGTTTGCTCATGAGGAGTGGGCCAAAATACCTGCTGAGAGGTGCAGATGTCTCATTGACAGTTACAGGAAGCGTTTGATTGCAGTGATTGCCTCAAAAGGTTGCGCAACAAAATATTAAGTTAGGGGTACCATCATTTTTGTCCATGCCTGTTTCATGAGTTTATTTTTTTACATAATTCTGTTGAAGCATGGTTGAAAAACAATGTCTGACTTTCATTGGTTAACATTTATAGAATTTTAATTTATTATTACTTTTGTCAGATTAAAGTTATTTCTGTGACCATTGTGACTTTTTCTTTCATTGACCAAAGGGTACCAACAATTTTGTCCACGTCTGTAACTACTATAATACTGCCTCCTATGTACAGGAGTATAACTACTATAATACTGCCTCCTATGTACAAGAATATAACTACTATAATACTGCCTCCTATGTACAGGAATATAACTACTATAATACTGCTCCTATGTACAAGAATAACTACTAATACTGTCCCCTATTACAAGATATAACTACTATAATACTGCTCCCTATGTACAAGAATATAACTACTATAATACTGCTCCTATGTACAAGAATATAACTACTATAATACTGCTCCTATGTACAAGAATATAACTACTATAATACTGCTCCTATGTACAAGAATATAACTACTATAATACTGCCTCCTATGTACAGGAATATAACTACTATAATACTGCTCCTATGTACAAGGATATAACTACTATTATACTGCCCCTATGTACAGGAATATAACTACCATAATACTGCTCCTATGTACAAGAATATAACTACTATAATACTGCTCCTATGTACAAGAATATAACTACTATAATACTGCTCCTATGTACAAGAGTATAACTACTATAATACTGCTCCTATGTACAAGAATATAACTACTATAATACTGCCTCCTATGTACAAGAATATAACTACTATAATACTGCTCCTATGTACAGGAATATAACTACTATAATACTGTTCATATGTACAAGAATATAACTACTATAATACTGCCTCCTATGTACAAGAATATAACTACTATAATACTGCCTCCTATGTACAAGAATATAACTACTATAATACTGCCTCCTATGTACAAGAATATAACTACTATAATACTGCTCCTATGTACAATAATATAACTACTATAATACTGCTCCTATATACAAGAATATAACTACTATAATACTGCCTCCTATGTACAAGAATATAACTGCTATAATACTGCTCCTATGTACAAGAATATAACTACTATAATACTGCCCCTATATACAAGAATATAACTACTATAATATTACCTCCTATGTACAAGAATATAACTACTATAATACTGCCTCCTATGTATAAGAATATAACTACTATAATACTGCTCCTATGTATAAGAATATAACTACTATAATACTGCTCCTATGTACAAGAATATAACTACTATAATACTGCTAATATGTACAAGAATATAACTACTATAATACTGCTTCTATGTACAAGAATATAACTACTATAATACTGCTCCTATGTACAAGAATATAACTACTATAATACTGCTCCAATCTACAAGAATATAACTACTATAATACTGCTCCTATGTACAAGAATATAACTACTATAATACTGCTCCTATGTACAAGAATATAACTACTATAATACTGCTCCTATGTACAAGAATATAACTACTATAATACTGCCTCCTATGTACAAGAATATAACTACTATAATACTGCTCCTATGTACAAGAATATACCTACTATAATACTGCTCCTATGTACAAGAATATAACTACTATAATACTGTCTCCCATGTACAAGAATATAACTACTATAATACTGCTCCTATGTACAAGAATATAACTACTATAATACTGCTCCTATGTACAAGAATATAACTACTATAATACTGCTCCTATGTACAAGAATATAACTACTATAATACTGCTTCCTATGTACAAGAATATAACTACTATAATACTGCCTCCTATGTACAAGAATATAACTACTATAATACTGCCTCCTATGTACAGGAATATAACTACTATAATACTGCTCCTATGTACAAGAATATAACTACTATAATACTGCTCCTATGTACAAGAATATAACTACTATAATACTGCCTCCTATGTACAAGAATATAACTACTATAATACTGTCTCCCATGTACAAGAATATAACTACTATAATACTGCTCCTATATACAAGAATATAACTACTATAATACTGCTCCTATGTATAAGAATATAACTACTATAATACTGCTCCTATGTACAAGAATATAACTACTATAATACTGCTCCTATATACAAGAATATAACTACTATAATACTGCTCCTATGTACAAGAATATAACTACTATAATACTGCTCCTATGTACAAGAATATAACTACTATAATACTGCTCCTATGTACAAGAATATAACTACTATAATACTGCCTCCTATGTACAAGAATATAACTACTATAATACTGCCTCCTATGTACAAGAATATAACTACTATAATACTGCTCCTACATACAAGAGTATAACTACTATAATACTGCTCCTATAGTTAGGGATCCATATGGGGTGTGAGCTGTGGCCTCCCGCTGTCAGTAAACACTCTGTATGTACACGTCCAGCACCCGGAGAACAGGAGCTATCGGACTAGTTGAATGTGTTGGTTGTTTTGTAGGTCTGCCGCTGGTTATCTGTATACTGTATACAGGGCGGAGGCTGCACAGGAAACCATTCTCTCTGTTTCCTGATGATACACTATACCTTGTGTAAGTCCATGACATAATGCCGCCTTATTAGATATTACATTTCAGATGCAGGACTAGAGCTGGATTGCCCTGGTCCCGGTTCCTCTAACTAAAGAGTCTTTTTAAATACATAATGACATACCTCCCACTACGCTGCCCCCGCAGTCAGGGAGTGGTATTACCTCACAGCTGACCTCATGGCTCTATGTTTCGAACAGAAGCTCCACTGCTCAATCTGTTACAGGCCCCCTACCCAACACATGCCATTTTAATAATGGACCTTTGGGCCCCTCAGGCACCGGGGTCCAGGTGTGACTGCTCACCCTGCACCCCTTATAACTGATTACATTATTAAGTGGCCCCGAGTTGTCAGGCCAATAGTTGCCCCACCGTCTCCAGCCTGGTCAGAGATGAGGCCTATTTCCACCATAGACATAATACCCTTGACTTTCGGGTTCCTTTACATGGCGTCTGTCAGCAGGCTCTCGTCATTACCAGCCCCCCACAGACGAGGACACATCTGCCATCATTACTCCCTCCGGATCTAGAAAACACCAACAGGAAAAGAGAGGATGCGCGGCGCTGGGAGATAAGACGAGGCTTGGGATAATAGGGCTTCCAGTTCTTTGTCCGATTTTACTATAGCCAGATACACTGCTATGTGCCCATATACAAGCTGAATCTCCAGCACAGAGTATTTCAGGAGAGGACAGCACTGATATGGTGTGAGATAGCAGTCTGCCCACTAACAGGATGATACTAGTGATGGTATATGATCAGACGATAACCATGTACGGCACACAGACACAGTGCGGTATTATTATCGGATAGCATGTGCACATATATCACATTACAGATGAAAAAATCCATACAATGCATAAAAGCAGTTGAAATGCCCCTGCTGGCTGTTAGTGCCCCCTGCTGGGTGTTAGTGCCCCCGCTGGGTGTTAGTGCCCCCGCTGGGTGTTAGTGCCCCCGCTGGGTGTTAGTGCCTCATGCTGGGTGTTAGAGCCTCCTGCTGACTGTTAGTGCCCTCTGCTGGGTGTTAGTGCCCCGGTTGGGTGTTAGTGCCCCTGCTGACTGTTAGAGCCCCCTGCTGGCTGTTAGTGCCCTCTGCTGGGTGTTAGTGCCCTCTGCTGGGTGTTAGTGCCATCTGCTGACTGTTAGAGCCCTCTGCTGACTGTTAGTGCCCCCTGCTGACTGTTAGTGCCCCCGCTGGGTGTTAGTGCCCCCTGCTGGCTGTTAGTGCCCCTGCTGACTGTTAGTGCCCCCGCTGGGTGTTAGTGCCCCCTGCTGGCTGTTAGTGCCCCTGCTGACTGTTAGTGCCCCCGCTGGGTGTTAGTGCCCCTGCTGACTGTTAGTGCCCCCGCTGGGTGTTAGTGCCTCCTGCTGGGTGTTAGAGCCCCCTGCTGACTGTTAGTGCCCTCTGCTGACTGTTAGTGCCCCCTGCTGGCTGTTAGTGCCCCGGTTGGGTGTTAGTGCCATCTGCTGACTGTTAGAGCCCTCTGCTGACTGTTAGTGCCCCCTGCTGGCTGTTAGTGCCCTCTGCTGGGTGTTAGTGCCCTCTGCTGGGTGTTAGTGCCATCTGCTGACTGTTAGTGCCCCCGCTGGGTGTTAGTGCCCCCTGCTGGCTGTTAGTGCCCCTGCTGACTGTTAGTGCCCACGCTGGGTGTTAGTGCCCCCTGCTGGCTGTTAGTGCCCCTGCTGACTGTTAGTGCCCCCGCTGGGTGTTAGTGCCCCTGCTGACTGTTAGTGCCCCCTGCTGGGTGTTAGTGCCCTCTGCTGACTGTTGGAGCCCCCTGCTGGCTGTTAGTGCCCTCTGCTGACTGTTAGTGCCCCCTGCTGGGTGTTAGTGCCCTCTGCTGACTGTTAGAGCCCCCTGCTGGGTGTTAGTGCCTCCTGCTGACTGTTAGTGCCCCCTGCTGAGTGTTAGTGCCTCCTGCTGACTGTTAGAGCCCCCTGCTGGCTGTTAGTGCCCTCTGCTGACTGTTAGTGCCCCCTGCTGGCTGTTGGAGCCCCCTGCTGGGTGTTAGTGCCCTCTGCTGACTGTTGGAGCCCCCTGCTGGCTGTTAGTGCCCTCTGCTGGGTGTTAGTGCCCCCTGCTGGGTATTAGTGCCTCCTGCTGGCTGTTAGTGCCCCCTGCTGGCTGTTAGTGCCCTCTGCTGACTGTTAGTGCACCCTGCTGACTGTTAGTGCCCTCTGCTGACTGTTAGTGCCCCCTGCTGGCTGTTGGAGCCCCCTGCTGGGTGTTAGTGCCCTCTGCTGACTGTTGGAGCCCCCTGCTGGCTGTTAGTGCCCTCTGCTGGGTGTTAGTGCCCCCTGCTGGCTGTTGGAGCCCCCTGCTGGGTGTTAGTGCCCTCTGCTGACTGTTGGAGCCCCCTGCTGGCTGTTAGTCCCCCCTGCTGGGTATTAGTGCCCCTGCTGACTGTTAGTGCCCTCTGCTGACTGTTAGTGCCCCCTGCTGACTGTTAGTGCCCTCTGCTGACTGTTAGTGCCCCCTGCTGGGTTTTAGTGCCCCTGCTGAGTGTTAGTGCCCCCTGCTGAGTATTAGTGCCCCCTGCTGGGTGTTAGAGCCCTCTGCTGGGTGTTAGTGCCCCCTGCTGGGTGTTAGAGCCCCCTGCTGGGTGTTAGTGCCTCCTGCTGGCTGTTAGTCCCCCCTGCTGGCTGTTAGTCCCCCCTGCTGACTGTTAGTACCCCCTATATACGGCAGTGTAAGGGTGCCTATATACAGTAGTGTAAGGGTGCCTATATACTGTAGTGTAAGGGTGCCTATATACAGTAGTGTAAGGGTGCCTATATACTGTAGTGTAAGGGTTCCTATATACAGCAGTGTAAGGGTGCCTATATACTGTAGTGTAAGGGTGCCTATATACTGTAGTGTAAGGGTGCCTATATACAGTACTGTAAAGGTGCCTATATACAGTAGTGTAAGGGTGCCTATATACTGTAGTGTAAGGGTGCCTATATACGGTAGTGTAAGGGTGCCTATATACAGTACTGTAAAGGTGCCTATATACGGCAGTGTAAGGGTGCCTATATACAGTAGTGTAAGGGTGCCTATATACAGTAGTGTAAAGGTGCCTATATACGGTAGTGTAAAGGTGCCTATATACGGTAGTGTAAGGGTGCCTATATACGGCAGTGTAAAGTTGCCTATATACAGCAGTGTAAGGGTGCCTATATACAGTAGTGTAAGGGTGCCTATATACAGTAGTGTAAAGTTGCCTATATACAGTAGTGTAAAGGTGCCTATATACAGTAGTGTAAGGGTGCCTATATACAGCAGTGTAAGGGTGCCTATATACAGTACTGTAAAGGTGCCTATATACAGTAGTGTAAGGGTGCCTATATACTGTAGTGTAAGGGTGCCTATATACGGTAGTGTAAGGGTGCCTATATACAGTACTGTAAAGGTGCCTATATACAGTAGTGTAAGGGTGCCTATATACTGTAGTGTAAGGGTGCCTATATACTGTAGTGTAAGGGTGCCTATATACTGTAGTGTATGGGTGCCTATATACAGTAGTGTATGGGTGCCTATATACAGTAGTGTATGGGTGCCTATATACTGTAGTGTATGGGTGCCTATATACTGTAGTGTAAGGGTGCCTATATACAGTAGTGTATGGGTGCCTATATACTGTAGTGTAAGGGTGCCTATATACAGCAGTGTAAGGGTTCCTATATACTGTAGTGTAAGGGTTCCTATATACTGTAGTGTATGGGTGCCTATATACTGTAGTGTAAGGGTTCCTATATACTGTAGTGTAAGGGTGCCTATATACTGTAGTGTAAGGGTGCCTATATACAGCAGTGTAAGGGTGCCTATATACTGTAGTGTATGGGTGCTTATATACTGTAGTGTAAGGGTTCCTATATACAGTAGTGTATGGGTGCCTATATACTGTAGTGTATGGGTGCCTATATACTGTAGTGTAAGGGTGCCTATATACAGCAGTGTAAGGCCTCGTTCACACTTCAGTGTTTGGTCAGTGATTTCCATCAGTGATTTGTGAGCCAAAACCAGGTGCAGCTCTAAACATAGAACAGGAGCAGATCTTTCCCTTCTACCTAATGTCTATGGAGGCTCCACTTCTGGTTTTGGCTCACAAATCACTGATGGAAATCACTGACCAAACACTGAAGTGTGAACTAGGCCTAAGGGTGCCTATATACTGTAGTGTATGGGTGCCTATATACTGTAGTGTAAGGGTTCCTATATACAGCAGTGTAAGGGTGCCTATATACTGTAGTGTATGGGTGCCTATATACTGTAGTGTAAGGGTTCCTATATACTGTAGTGTATGGGTGCCTATATACTGTAGTGTAAGGGTGCCTTCACAAGCTGAAGATTTCTTGTGACTATAAGGCTAGGTCTACACGACGACATTTGTCGCACTAATGTCGCGCGACAATTTTTATAATGGCAATCTATGGTGTCGCACTGCAACATGCAACATGCTGCGACTGCGACGCAACAGTCGCAGAAGATCTATTCGAGATGGATTTTTCTGCGTTGCAGTCGCAGCATGTCGCATGTTGCAGTGCGACACCATAGACTGCCATTATAAAAGTTGTCGCGCGACATTAGTGCGACAAATGTCGTCGTGTAGACCTAGCCTAAATCAGTTCCATTCACCTGATCCCGTCTTCCAGAAACCCAAGCCCTAAACTAAGCCGATCCTGATGAATGGAACCAGTCACATTTCCACAACAAAATCTGCCGCATGTGAAGGCCCCTAAGGCCATGTTCACACTGTGGAATAAATACCTAAAGGCCCCTGTACACTGAGCTGAAAAAAACGGATGCGGTGCGGCCTTTAAAACCCCATGCAGAAAATAAGCACCGTATGGTTTAACATGCGGATTGCCCATCGAAATCAATAGGAAAGTTCTGCATGCGTTATTGATGTGGATTTTAGGCGCAGGGTCCGTTCCAACTCTATAGGTTTTCTGTGGGGGGTTTTGGTGTTTTTTCGCTGTAAAACCCCAGCAAAAACATAGTTTCTGATGCGGTTTTTACTGCGCAATTTTGAGGCATCCACAGGGTTCTATTAGCTCGCTGACAATTCAGATCCACATAAAAATTCCACGAGGAGTTGGGCAAATTGATTCTAAACACACACAAAAAAAAGACCAATTGCGCAAAATATCAGCTGCCATTTTACAGTTACAATTCAGTACACTGAAGACGGAGGATCACGTGACCCTGGGCGGGGCTTGCCCACAAGGCTTTGCAGTCAGCCAATCAGGAGGCAGGATACTGGCCGGTCTATCAGGCGCTCTGCTAGCTGTGAAGACACCAGTGTGAGAGGACGTGTCGCCCAGGTCTCGGATAGACACAAGAAGCCACGTCAGGGTCCTGCAGCACATGAGGGTGGAATATACACCATCAGTGTATATTTTGGCTGCACCCAGGGAATGTCGTACTGCGCCTGTTTTAAAAAAAAAATTTTTTTTAAAGTGTTGCAATTTTTCGATAATATATAAGCGAGCATTGCAATATTCATGCGTCAATAAAAGTGTAAAGTAAGGGCTCACGCCGCCATTTAAAAAAAATACGTCCTACCCAAAACGGTCGAAAATAGGGACGTGGTCTATATATTTTTTGGGCCGGTGTGCTGTCTATCGGGTGCAGGCGGAAACTATGGCCGTGTGCATGAGGCCTAAGGGTATGTTCAGCCGGTTAAAATACGTCAGAAAATTTGGCCTGCGTGGCAGAAATTCGAGGCTGACCCTCTGATTTCTGCTATGGTTTAGGGCCCTTGCACACGAGCGGGCCATATGTCCCAGAGCGGCATTGATCGTGAGCACACCGCATTATAGATTCCAATGATGCTGTGCACGTCGGGCCGCCCGCGGGGCTATTGTCCCGCACTTATATGATCTTATGAGTGTGGGACAATGGCCCGACATGCACAGCATCATTGGAATCTATAATTCCGTGCGCACGATCAATGCCGCGCCGGGACATATGGCCCACTCACGGACCGTATATCTCGGAGGCCTTAGTAGAGGCAGATCCTTGTGCGGACACCAGCAGCAGTTTGGGTGCAGTTTCCACATGGAAACCGCGCCAAGAAAGCGCATGTGCAAATTTATAAACCTGCCGCAGATAAATCCACATGGTACAAACTAAAATAGCCCTTGAAAACATTATGCGCTGAAATCTGCAGGTAAAAAAAAGCCAATGTGGACATGCCCTAATGCTGCAAGGTGGAGCTCCACTCAGTAGAAACCTTCTGAGCTCTGCTCTGATTACAAACACCTATGTCCAGATGATAAAGGCGGTCAGCACCTCCAGACCACAGTGCAAAGTATCTGGGGCATGAGAGCAGTAACTCCGGAGAGGCCACGGCTGCAGGAAGAGACACGTAAGGAAGGTCTGAGCAGGTGGGCTGCACATCTACCTCAGCAGGTTGGTGCCAGGACCAAATATTTTTCCACAAATGTTTTTTGTGCAACACAACTGTCTCATCTTGCACCACAACCGAGGTGGTCAAATGTGATGGCAGAATAAGTGTATGATTACTGCAGTCCTTTAGGAAGCCGTGTTACAACGGTTGATGGTCTGGTTTGGCAATGACTACTGGTGTGGAAAAGCTTACTGGTTTAAATTAGACCCACACCCAAACTTAAAACTGTGGGTTGTCAAGGCATATTCTCCTGCCAGCTCTGACATTGGGGGGTGGAGAGGCGCAAATGCACGCGGAGCGGTCCAACTGCCAAGGATGACCTAGCCCAGTGAATCTCGTACTCCATTCCTATTCTAGTGATCCATGTCCTGATGGTGGCCTCAGCAAGTGTAATGGCCAGCATGTAGTCATGTCTCCACACCTGATGGCAGATCAGACACCAGAGTAGTCCTCAACAATTCCTTTAGGAGATTCGTGTCACATGTAGTTTTCCTTCACCCATGAACTTTTTACACCTGCGTTTGTTGCTAAAAATGGCAGTTTTATCCCCAAGTATTTATAGGACCATATGAGATGCCAGCTTCAGCAACCTAAGGGCTCGTTCACACGAACATATTTTGCGTTACGTATATGGACCGTTTTCTGCGTTCCGCATACTGTCCGTATACGGAACCATTCATTTCAATAGGTCCGCAAAAGATGCGGACAGCACTCTGTGTGCTGTCCTCATTCATTGCTCTGTTTCGTGGCCCCACAAAAATTATGAGGCATGTCCTATTGTTCGTTTTGCAGACAAGAATAGGCATTTCTATAATGTCCTCCTGTTCCGTTGTGCAAATTGCGGAAGGCCCACGGGCGGGATCAGTTTTTTGCAGATCCACAATTTGCGGACAGCAAAAAATTACACGGTTGTGTGAATGAGCCCTAAGTGTGTGAAGGATTTACAGATCCAGCTTTAACATCTGTGGGCAAATGTGCCGCAGGATACCATACAAAACCTGTATGCCGCTATGTCTAACTGTATCTCGTCCTGTACCCGGGCTAGAGGCCGCGTCTCGTCCTGTACCCGGGCTAGAGGCCGCGTCTCGTCCTGTACCCGGGCTAGAGGCCGCGTCTCATCCTGTACCCGGGCTAGAGGCCGCGTCTCGTCCTGTACCCAGGCTCTTTTTAGCCCTGGGTCAGATATATGATGATCCGGATCGTGTTGCTTTGGCTGAGTCTAGACTACATCTGTTATGCCAGGGTAAACAATCCGCAGAGATATACTGCTCAGAATTTCGGAGATGGGCAGCTGATACTGGTTGGAATGATGCTGCACTCCGAAGTCAATTTTGCCATGGTCTTTCAGAGGGATTGAAAGATGCATTTGCCTTTCATGAGAGGCCTATCTCCTTGGACTCTGCTATGTCTCAGGCCGTTCGTATTGACAGGCGTCTTAGAGAGAGAGGAGAGATCTCTACTTCCTGTCATGCTCAGTCCCAGGACAGTGCAGCGGTCTCATTCTGTGCGCAGGGGTCTCGGTCGCTGTCAGCCCCTTCTGAGCAGGAGCCCATGCAGCTGGGGTTGATTGCCTCTGACAATTGTTGTTGTGGAGGTATAAATCATTTGGCAAATGTTTGTCCCTCTAGGAGATTCAGGCAGTTTTCTGGGAGTAATAAAGAAACAAAAAGGAAAAAATCTTTTAAAAATGTTCCATCTGTTACTATTGGCAGGGTTGAGGCGGAAATTGAAGGTTTTCCGTTTGCTTGTAGTTCCCGTTTTGTCCTGCCTGCCAGGGTGGCGCTAGAGAGCAAGAACATTTTTTGTGAGTTTTTTTGTAGATAGTGGAGCAGCGGTCAATCTCATTGATAATCATTTTGCGATAACTCATGGTTTCCAGGTGTGCACTTTGGGAAAGGATATTCCTGTTTTTGCTATTGATTCTGCTCCACTTTCTCAGAAATCATTAAAGGGCATAGTTCACAATATTCGTTTAATTGTGAGTGATGTTCATGTTGAGGATGTGTCATGTTTCGTCCTTAGCGGATTACCTACTCCTCTTGTGTTGGGGCTACCCTGGCTCACTAAACATAACCCCACCATTGATTGGCAAGCGAGGCAAATAAATGGTTGGAGTGACTTTTGCAGAGAGAATTGCCTCACGACATCTGTTTCTGAGGTTTCTACTAAGACTGTACCACCTTTTCTCTCTGAATTTTCGGATGTCTTCTCTGAGAGTGGAGTTCAGGATTTGCCCCCGCACAGGGAGTACGATTGCCCTATTAATCTCATCCCAGGCGCCAAGCTGCCTAAATCTCGTTTATACAATCTTTCCCAACCTGAAAGGGTCGCTATGCGTGCTTATATCTCGGAGAGTCTGAGAAAAGGACACATACGACCCTCGAAGTCACCTGTTGCCGCTGGTTTTTTCTTTGTTAAGAAAAAAGATGGTTCTTTAAGACCTTGTCTGGATTTCAGGGAGCTGAACAGTATCACTATTCGTGACCCTTATCCGCTTCCTCTGATCCCGGACCTGTTTAACCAGGTTGTTGGGGCTAAAGTCTTTTCCAAATTAGATCTAAGAGGGGCATACAACCTGGTCAGGGTCAGAGAAGAAGACGAATGGAAGACGGCCTTCAATACCCCTGAGGGCCACTTTGAGAATTTGGTTATGCCTTTTGGTTTGATGAATGCCCCAGCCGTTTTTCAGCATTTCGTGAACAGCGTTTTTTATCATTTAATGGGAAAATTTGTATTAGTGTATTTGGATGACATTTTGATTTTTTTCTCCTGATTTCAAAACTCATAAGGAACACTTACGTCAGGTCTTGCTCATCCTGCGGAAGAATAAATTATACGCGAAACTGGAAAAATGTGTTTGCGGTTCCAGAAATTCAATTTCTGGGGTTTCTTCTCTCCGCTTCTGGTTTTCGCATGGACCCCGAGAAGGTCCGCGCTGTGCTTGAGTGGGAGCTTCCTGAGAATCAGAAGGCGCCGATGCATTTTTTGGGCTTTGCTAATTATTACAGGAAGTTTATTTTGAATTATTCCTCTGTTGTTAAACCACTCACTGATATGACCAGAAACGGGGTAGATTTTTTCTTCCTGGTCGGTAGAGGCGCGTAAGGCCTTTTCTAATATCAAGGAGAGTTTTGCTTCCGCTCCCATCTTGGTACAACCTGATATTTCTCTACCCTTCATAGTTGAGGTTGATGCTTCTGAGGTGGGTGTGGGTGCGGTCTTGTCTCAGGGTTCCTCTCCTGCCAAATGGCGACCGTGTGCCTTTTTCTCGCAGAAACTCTCCTCCGCAGAGAGAAATTACGATGTGGGAGATAGGGAATTGTTGGCTTTTGAGGAATGGCGCCATTGGCTAGAGGGAGCCAGACACCCTATTACCGTGTTTACTGACCATAAAAATCTGGCCTACTTGGAGTCAGCCAAGCGTCTGAACCCGAGACAGGCCAGATGGTCTTTGTTCTTTTTAAGGTTTAATTTTGTTGTCACGTTCCGCCCTGGGGTTAAGAATGTGAAGGCAGATGCCCTGTCACGTTGTTTTCCGGGAGGTGGGAATTTTGAAGACCCGGGTCCCATTTTGGCTGAAGGTGTGGTGGTCTCTGCTCTTTTTCCTGAATTGGAGGCAGAGGTGCAGGCAGCCCAGTCAGAGGCTCCTGATCTTTGTCCTCCTGAGAGGTTGTTTGTGCCTCTCGCTTTAAGACACAAGATTTTTAAGGAACACCACGATACGGTCCTTGCTGGGCACCTGGGGGCAAGAGCCACAGTGGATCTCATCGCTCTGAGATTCTGGTGGCCTGCGCTTCGTAAGTCGGTTGAGGGTTTTGTGGCAGCCTGCGAGACTTGCGCTCGTGCCAAAGTGTCTCATTTACGGCCATCAGGTCCTCTCCTTTCCTTACCCATTCCTTCCCGTCCTTGGACACATCTGTCCATGGACTTCATAACGGACCTGCCTCGTTCCTCGGGGAAGACTGTGATTCTGGTGGTGGTGGACCGTTTTAGCAAAATGGTGCATTTCATCCCTTTTCCTGGTTTGCCCAATGCTAAGACGCTGGCGCAGGCATTTATTGATCACATTGTCAAATTGCATGGTATTCCTTCAGACATAGTCTCTGATAGGGGCACGCAGTTTGTTTCCAGATTCTGGAAGGCTTTCTGTTCTCGCTTGGGGGTTCGGTTGTCATTCTCTTCTGCTTTCCACCCGCAGTCGAATGGCCAGACAGAGCGCGTCAATCAGAATCTGGAGACATTTCTGCGTTGTTTTGTGGCGGAGAAACAGGAGGATTGGTGTTCTTTTTTGTCCCTCGCTGAGTTTGCTTTAAATAACCGTCGTCAGGAGTCCTCAAGTCACCATTTTTTGGTGCATATGGGTTTCATCCGCAGTTTGGGACTTTCTCGGGAGAGGGGTCTTCTGGTTTACCTGATGAGGACAGATTCTCCTCGTCTTTGTCTTCTATTTGGCAAAAGATTCAGGATAATCTAAAGAGCACGAGTGAGAGATATAAGCGTGTGGCAGATAAGAGACGTGTGCCTGGTCCGGACCTGAATGTTGGTGATCTGGTTCCCTCCTGGAAGTTGGGTCCTAGGTTTATTGGGCCTTACAAAATCCTGTCTGTCATCAATCCTGTTGCCTACCGTCTTGATCTTCCTCAGACTTGGAATATCCATAATGTTTTTCATAAGTCCTTATTGAAACCTTATGTTCAACCCATTGTACCCTCGCCTTTGCCTCCTCCTCCGATTATGGTTGATGGGAATCTTGAATTTCAGGTCTCTAGGATTGTGGATTCTCGTCTTGTCCGCGGTTCTCTCCAGTACCTCGTTCATTGGGAGGGTTATGGTCCTGAGGAGAGGATGTGGGTCCCAGTGACGGACATTAAGGCCACTCGTCTCATCAGGGCTTTCCATAGGTCCCATCCTGAGAAGGTGGGCTCTGAGTGTCCGGAGTCCACTCGTAGAGGGAGGGGTACTGTCACAACCAGACAGCTGAGAAGCTCTGACAGAAGCCTTTCAGAACCTCCTCCTTGAGTTTTCTTGGTTTGGCTTTTCAGTTCCTCATCTCGTTAGCCTCTCTCAGCTGTCATGTAGTTGGACTGATTGCATCCCTTTAAATTCCTCCCCATAATGCATTAGTGTGCGGTTTATACAGCTTCCTGGAGTGTGTGTGCATGCTGATCCTATCTCCCAGTCTTCTACAAGTTAAGTGTTGTACATTAATTTGTGATTTTCTGTTTGCTGGATCCCAGGTGACCCTGACTCCCTCCGTGTCTAGTGTAGGGAGCCGGTGGTCGTGTCCTTTCACTATTGTAGGGTGTTCAGGTGTTATATAGTCGAGGTACGAGGATATGCGATCGTCCACCATTGGGATTATCGCATAGGCTGAGCAGTAAGGGAGAGAGCCAGGTCTGATGCAGGGGTCTCCCTTTTGTTCCTTAGTTTTGGATCCAGTGAGTCATATATTTATTTTGCATTGTCTTGTTTCCTGTACACCTTCCGTGACAGAAACAAGTCCAAGGGAGCCCTAGCCCGGTGCCACATTGTTTTCTGTGCGCATGGTTTTGAGTTATTTTACCATTTTTTGGGGTACACTTGGTTGTCACTTGTTGTGGGAATAACGCCAGCTCCAGATGTTACATGGGAATCACAAAACCCGAGACAAACAGGCATTTTTTTGTACTGGTGTTTTGGACAATTGAGGTGCGTATCCTGGGTCAGTTTTATTTTATTTTTTTTATTTTATATCTTCTCTAGGTCTGGTGGTTTTGTCCCATAGACATCCATTATTTTCTCCTGACCTGTAGAGTTGATACTCGCTCCTGCTTACAAGTCTCCTGCCACCTTTTTCCTTGAAGGGCCCAGTTCTGCCCAACTGATGACGGCATAGGACTGGATGGAGACGGTGCGCCATGCAGAGGCCACCCTTCAGCAGTCATTGTACAGACCAGGTATGTCAGTACTCCCATTGTACTGGTGCCTCATATTGGGCAGTATTCCCGGGTACCGTAGACAGGCTGCAGGCTCGCTCTTTGGCGGGCGGTTACATCTTCAGCTTTTATGAAAACCCCATTGTTTCTCCTGCTCCAGGGGTGGAAGTTATCTTCTAGTTTTAAGGAGTGCCAATGGTTTTTTCACACTGAGCCAAGAATTAATGTTCTGCTATTATATCCAAAGGGCCTTGGCTTGGAAGATCCGGGAAAACCATTTGTTTTTCATTATAAAAGGCTCGGCCCGAACATCCCGACAGCCATTAAATGTGTGAGAAACTGTGAGGGAGATGGAGAAAGTTCCAGGGCGTCATCCTGGTACCGATCCAGCATGTCTGCCTGGTAATCCGGACACCTCCTTACATGCCGAGGCAGAAGCAGGCAGATATCGGAGGGTGACAGCCTGGGTATCTCCTGTATATAATAATATATGTACAGCCAATTATAACCCGGGCATCTCCTGTATATAATAATATATGTACAGCTAGTATAGGTTATACATCTTCTTGTATATAGTGATATGGAGCATGCCGATATAACCTGGGCATCTCCTGTATATAATAATATATATACAGCTGGTAAGTTATACATCTTCTTGTATACAGTGATGTGGAGAATGCTGGTATATATCACGTGTGTGTGTGTGTGTGTGTGTATATATATATATAAAAAAAAAAATCAGGTTATAAGGTTCATGTGCTTGGCTTACATTGCCGCCATAAAAGGCCTAGATAGTGCTTCCATCCAAAGTCCAGATAACTAGCGGTTTACATTTTCCAGTGTCCTCCACAGCCAGTCCACAATGCCACAGTCCTCTTGTTGTTTATTAGCTGATATAGTGGGATATCGTGACCATTCAGTGCCCACTTCTCACCAAAAGGGTTTAGGGCGGCAAAGCTTCATGAACATGTACCTGGGAATATCATAAATAGTAATGCAATAATATGCTTAACTGAAAGGGTCAACAGTGTGACCCAAAAATATTATTCGACTCCTAAGATTTTAGACTTTGGAGTTAAAGGCACCTAAGTGAGCCTGGATCCTTGCCCTGAGTTACTTACTTCAAAAGGAAAGAAAGCAACCAACTGTCCTACTGAGGAGAATATCTCTGAGTACGGAAGACGTAGATATCAAGTTCTGGTTGTGGTATTTGGCAGCTGCGTCCTGGTCCTTAAAGCTTTTCAAGGTTTTAGAAGAAATTAGCTGCACACTGAAAATCTTCCAAGTGGATCAGAAGAAACTGAGAATGAAGCTTCCTGGTTCCAGAAGGAGAATGAACATTGATGAGGTAGAACATAATGTAACAGCTAATCCACATGTGGTCGGGGGCATGGCTCAGCCAAATGATGTGCCAGGGAATTCAGTGAGGAGGCCTCGAAAGCAGAACGCCTTTAGATAACCTACTCTGTGCTGCTTGCGTGGCGAAGAACAGGGTTGCCCCCTGTGTTCACATGTAAGAGGGTCTCCAGATTACAAATGAACAGAATTGTGACAATAGTGATGGATCTATGTTCAGATACGGTGGAGACTCACTTGCCGATTCCTAAGAGATAAAGGCACAACTTGCTTGTTTCTCATTGATTGGAGATCAGTGTCATGACCAACGTGTATCAACTTTGTGACTCGTTATGTTCCTATGGGAGAAGCTATAGAAGGGCCATATGCATGGATTCGAAGAGACAGCATTAAACAGTAGTTTATTCACACCATCACGAGACAAAAAAGAGCAACGTTTTGGGTCATTACTGTGGCCTTCCTCAGGCAGATTAGTCCTAATACTATGTGTAGCATACCCCAACAGAACCCATTACTAGTAATTACCCTGAAGAAGGCGCTAGAATTAACATTTTAACATACTTCATCTAAATGTTGTCTATTTTTGAATACAAGTATATCGACCCATGGTAGAGGGTACCCGAGAGACAAGCACCTACAATAATAAATAAATGGCCATAGACCATGAGAATTATATTTGGCCACACATGGCTTGTGACCATGAACAGTGGTCTGCCAGCAAATGTAAGAAGTCTCAGGGCCCGATTTAGTATATTGGGCAGACTAGATGGGCCAAATGGTTCTTATCTGCCGACACATTCTATGTTTCTATGTTAAGTCTAGTGTGCACTTAGACAAATGTAAAGTGACTTACCCAAGTAAAGGTAGGCCATGGGTTCCAGAGGAGACCTAGGGCCAAACAGCATCTTACAAGTACCAATTCCTCATGGATTCCATAAAGATCCTTGGGGAATTGGAGGACCTATTCATTCCAGCCAGGCCTCTCTCTCTTTCCCTTCTTGTTGGTGGGGTTGGTATCAGTAGGTAGAAAAGGGCACGCACTTGGTAAGAAAGGCCATTAAATGGTATTTATGCCACCTTTTAGAGGCCAACACCATGAAGGAATCTCAATTTGATCTTGCCTTGAATTATTCACATTACCTTATGCTTTGTGAACATCCTAAGATGTTGCTTTCATGCAGTATCATGGCCAAGGCATCAAAGTGACTGGGGATTTCTTGAAATCTGGTTACAACTTTTCAGAATCAATAGGGGTCCTGTGGCTATTCAATAAGTGTTGATCCTGGGACAACATAAATTCTACGTGTATTATGGATCACTGTGAAGAGGGTCACTTCTTATTTGTGGTTCAGTCAAGAGGTCACATTACAATCTCTTATGGTTAGAAGGCTAAATGTCCCTTTACACTGGACAAGATTACAGCAGATTGTGGGGAGGGAAGCGCTCCATCCCGACAATCTGCTGATCGCTAGAGGAGACTGCTGCATTTACATGCCGCGATCTCCCCCAGAGTGTGGGGAGAAGTGATTACTAATACGATCGTTCTTCCTCGTGAAGACTCGCTGTTTGTCGGCAGGAGATCATGTTTACACTGCACGAACTGCTGCCGGTAAACATTTTTGCGCTCGTTCATCGGGTAATCGGCGGTACATTTACATCGCCCAATCTTCACTAATGATAATTACTATGAACGCTCGTTAGAGATAATCTTTGCCCCTGTAGAGGGCCCTTAACCCAGTGATAAATTCATGGATTACTCACTGATCCGCTCCTATTTGGGGAGTTTCCCTGCAGTGCCTCCACAGGGCAGATGCTGCATTACACTAAATGCATTGTATTGGCCAGAGCGGCCAGTTTCTCATGAGAAAGATGTTTTTCATGTCTGATATGGCTCATATGGGAATTAATAGTGGATGACCCCCTCTGTTACATTAATTTGCCCTCATCAGGTTTTTCGATCACTGATCTTCCACTGCAGTTGGATTTCAGCTGGTATATCTGTGCAGGCATTGCTGTCAGGTATCCGTCATCTCTCAACCTGTAGCCATTGCTGAAATACTCCATAATAAGTAGTGTGTTTTTTTTTCGTGATGACATCACCAGGCCGGCGCTCGTCTTTCATGTTCTGTACATTGGGATCTGTCCTTAGACTGGAGGGGTGACTATGTCCAGACATTTATACAGACTCGCTGCGGTAGATGTACACGGCCAGACGCTGAGCACGAGAGCTGACTCAGGAGGAAATCGGATGCAGATTTAACATTAATGGCAGAAGTAAAGCCAAAGTCTCTGCTCATCCATTAACTAGTAACACCAGATCCTTCTTCACTGGAAAGGGATTGTCCACAAAAAATAATAATGGGGAAGCTATTTTGGGGGCTAAGTTGCAGTGCCATACAGAGCCCAAGGATAAGAGTGAGCCCCTCATACTTGTATATCATCCACCCTACTATAATGCCGCTAGTATATATTCTTTCTACATTGCCCTAGGCCAGACTTTTTCTTTTGTAAGCCGTGTGCACGCGTTTCAGCAGCAGTCATGTCAGAGTGCCAGGAGGCAGCCTGTGATTGTGTCAGACAAACGCTAAAGTGACAAGCCACTCACGGACACACCTGACACAGCTACCAAGTCAATTATGGGCTGCCGGGGGACACGCCATGTTTCCAGGACAACCAGTGTCAACAGCGCTATAAACACTGTATCTGACCATACGTCTTGCCTTGTGAACTTCCTGTGTTTGTCCTAAGAAGTCTGGGAATGAAATTTCCTCACCAAACATGAATCCTTTTCCCCAATGATTTGTAGAGTCCATCAAGTCCTGTAAAACAATTAGAGGTCCTTCTTGAAAGATCCTTCACAGCTTATCATCAGCGAGGAACGCGGAGGGGGGAAGGGTGTTCTGTAAAGAAGGCCATTCTCATATATATATATATATATATATGTTCATGATACTGCAGCCAGCATATGAAAAAGCTGCAAATCCAAATCTGTTCATATAAAAGTACCCTGGGAGTCACTTTCCTACCCCTAAGGATAACCAGTAATTTTCATAATACAAGAATATAACTACTATAATACTGCTCCTATGTACAAGAATATAACTACTATAATACTGCCTCCTATGTACAAGAATATAACTACTATAATACTGCCTCCTATGTACAAGAATATAACTACTATAATACTGCCTCCTATGTACAAGAATATAACTACTATAATACTGCCTCCTATGTACAAGAATATAACTACTATAATACTGCCTCCTATGTACAAGAATATAACTACTATAATACTGCCTCCTATGTACAAGAATATAACTACTATAATACTGCCTCCTATGTACAAGAATATAACTACTATAATACTGCCTCCTATGTACAAGAATATAACTACTATAATACTGCCTCCTATGTACAAGAATATAACTAATATAATACTGCTCCTATGTACAGGAATATAACTAGTATAATACTGCTCCTATGTACAAGAATATGACTAGTGTAATACTGCTACAGAGAAGATAATGGTTGGCACTCCACTTGTGTTGTGGTATGGTGCTCAGTGGTTGGGTAGTTTACCCACAGCTATATGTAAGTGAACCACGGCCCTCAAGTTGGTTTTGAGATTTTCAGATTACTTTATTTTCACATCCAGTTAATTAATATTGCACAGGCCAACGTTTCGGGCCACATCTGGACCTTCCTCATGGTGCCCTGTGAGTTGCTAAATGTAGTGTGTCAGAAATTACATCTAATCTAACTAGGAGTAGATTTCAGGTGCACATATTGGTAAATAGCGCCGAAGTTTGGCACCAAAATGTGCAACTTCCGGCATATTGGCATTACATTCTCCCGTATATTCTTACGTCACTTCTTTAGGGGGCTTTGGTTGCCACCATCATCAGGTAAGGTCCTGTAGATGTTCCTGTCGGGGAGCCACCATCACCTCAGCAGTAACGTGGTCAGAGGAGACTAAACAGTCACATAGAAATAATCTGCAGGGCATTCTGGAGCCTGGTGCTCGGAAATGAGTCGGGATTACTAATACGAGGGCTCAGCTGGTGCCGCACACGACTCGCAAACCTCATCCAACCACGTCTGGTCTGGATATATTACCTGTCTGTTACGTGAATGAGGCCTGCCAAATGCGTGACTCCATGTATATTCCTCCTGTTGGTGTACTACGGAGGTATCAGGAGGAGATCCACGCTGTAATGCTCTGCAATGCAGATCACCATGTGGTGCCGCTAGTCGTGAAGAAACCTTGTATCTTTCTGCACCCTATATAAGAGGGCGATGATGAAGCAGAAGTCACTTCAAATCACATTGTCAGCATTCTTCTACTTCATCTTTGACCTGAGGCTCCAAGGGCTTAAAGGTATTAACCCAAGTTATAAAGGCTTCCCTATCCACAGGAGAGGAGATATGTATCTGATGGTTGGACCTCCTCCAGTCATGAGAACGGGGGTCCTGTGCACGCGTACGACTAGAATGCTAAGTCCTATATGTTTGCTCTCCTTGTATAGTCTATGGGACTGTCAGAGATAGCAGAGTACAGTCCCTTTAATGGACCAATGATCTGGAAAGTACCTTTTGTTTGAACGCTCGTTCCCGATAATTGCCTCTTCTACAGGTAACATGGATCCCACCATTTATGCAGCACATAAAATCTTGTTGGCAGCACATAGTCTGTTTACAAAAGCAGGACAATGTGGGAATAAACAATCGCAGTAGCGATCATTCATCTGTAGACAGAAGGGATGATTGCTGTATGTTAGTTGAGTGGGCAATGATCGGGAGCAACAGTTTATTCCTGATCATTGTCATGTGTATCGGCCCATGTAATCGAGCCCTAAATTTCTTCTATAATGGTCCTAATCTGAGCAGCTGCACGGTGGGCAAGTAACCGCAAGGAGTCTCCCCCAGACGTTGAGCAGCCATTGTATCTCCTTAGCTTCTCCACTCTGAAACTTCTCTCAATAAATACCGTACAACTGGGGACATCAGGAGGTGGTCCGTTCTCGGTCATCAGTTATTTTTCCAGGATCCTATGTGAACATGCACTTATATTTAAATACTTCTGGTTGGGGGTATTAATGGTGGTTATCGCTAAAACTCGATATAACTTTAGCCCAAAATGTTATGGCTAAGATCGATCACAATGTTGCACATGCGGCAGATTAAATTGGTGTGGTCCGCTACATGTGCAATATGATCAACGTCATTATTCAATTGGTCATTTTATGTTATTCACTAAATTCACTCATGTGGAAATGGAGGTACGGTTGAGCTTATCTTTATGGGGTTCTGCAGTTTGTTTAAACTGATCTATCCTCTGGATAGATCATCAGCATCTGATCGGCGGGGTTTGGACACCTGGGACCCCCACCGATCAGCTGTTTGAGAAGGCAGCGGCGCTCCAGCAGTGCCGCGGCCTTCTCACTGGTTTCTTTCCACGTCACGACTAGTATCACTGGCCTGAGCGCGGCTAAGCTCTGTTCACTTAAATGGAGCTTGGCCGCGCCCAGGCCAGTTAATACTAGTCGTGACGTCACTCGGCCAGCAGTAAACAGTGGAGTGCTCCTGCCTTCTCAAACAGCTGATCAGTGGTGGTCTCGGGTATCGTACCCCCGCCGATCAGTTGCTGATGCTCTATCCTCTGGATAAACAAACTGCAGAACCCCTTTAATGTTCCACATATATAAAAATAAGGTATAGTTGAATTAGTCAGTAATATCGCACATCTGTGAGCATAAATGTCTCTCAATCTCTGAGTGTTTGATATTAAAGTCAGATACTCTCCAATTACATCCCCTTCATTAATAAGTCTTTAGTGTAGATCTTTGTAGTCAACTCACTGTTGGTGGTACAGTGTTTACTGGCCGTGGCGCCCCACGTGGTAATATTCCCACTTGCCTTACCTCGGCAACTCTATGCTCAATGCGGACAATGTATCAGATCCGCACTCGAGGCTCATTCATGCTCAATGTCTCACGTGACCCCCGCTATTCGCTCTCAGCGGTTCTCTTGTTGTGGCATAGGCAGGTATTCATATTCCTTAGGATGATAGTTGAACTGCCCGTGAAGCGCTACACTTTCTTATCAATAAGAATACTTTTCCACCATGGGTAGATGGACTTTGTTATGGGTCCTGGATCGTTGATGACCTGAGGGTACTTTCACACTAGCGACAGGGTAGTCCGGCAGGCTATTTCGGCGGGTGAACAGCCTGTCTGATCAGTCCTGCCGCTAGTTCACGTGTGCCTCCGGACTTCCACTCCATCCCATTAACTATCATGGGGACGGGGGCAGAGTTCCGGCGGCAGTACGGCAGCGCATGCCTAGAGGCGGCTGGACTAAAAGTACCGCATGCATGCAGTACTTTTGGGGTTCAGTACTTTTAGTCCGGCTGCCTCTTGGCATGTGCTGCCGTCGGAACTCGTGAACTAGCAGCAGGGCGGATCCGACAGGCTGTTCACCCGCCGAAACAGCCTGCCGGACTCCCCTGCCACTAGTGTGAAGCCTAAGAGCAGCGACTGCATCCACAAAACTCCAGGGACTGCAAGGTTCAGCACCAAAAATACAGAGTCTCCTGCCAGGAAAGGCCAGAAACCTGTACTGCAAACAAACGGCCTGCAAAACTCCTCAGCAGCAATCGGAGGCCTCCAGAATATAACTACTATAATACTGCTCCTATGTACAAGAATATAACTACTATAATACTGCCTCCTATGTACAAGAATATAACTACTATAATACTGCCTCCTATGTACAAGAATATAACTACTATAATACTGCCTCCTATGTACAAGAATATAACTACTATAATACTGCCTCCTATGTACAAGAATATAACTACTATAATACTCCTCCTATGTACAAGAATATAACTACTATAATACTGCTCCTATGTACAAGAATATAACTACTATAATACTCCTCCTATGTACAAGGATATAACTACTATAATACTGCTCCTATGTAGAAGCATATCACTGCTGATCACATCTCGTTTTTGCTAAATATCAACTGAAAACACTTCTGTTTTTCACCACGAGGAACAATGGGAAGAACTTCTATCTATTACAACCTATTCTATGAAGTGTCTCTATCATTAGGTGGCCGCTGCGTCGGCTCTCTAATATCCACTTCCCATTGTATTACTCTTCTCCTCCTTTTTCCACCCCAGTACTTCCATCTGTTCTCATAAATAATTCTGAATATTAGGAATAGGCTTCCCATCACTAAATGAAGCTGACATGTCGCTGGCCTGAAATCACAAGTAGGAATTCTTGCCCTGATGAGATTACGCCCTCTACACACCCTTTTTTACTTGATTACGGTGACCTCATACTTAGTTTTTTTTCCTTTGGGGGCAGGGCTGCAAAAGTAGAGACTTGGAGACAGAGGCTGATTCCAGTCTTGTTTCCTGCTGTCTGCACTACAATAAGGTAAGCCGCCTCTGCCTCCCATACTTTCTGTATAGCTCTGCTCTCCCAGTGCTGGAGAACTACCAGTTTTAGCATGCTGGTAGCACTGGTTAACCTCCCTTTCCTCCAGTTTTGGGGTTACATAAGAAATGAGTGCTGGTACAAAGTCCTGATCTGTTATCTGCTTGTAAAGTCTTTACACTGCTGGAAAAGACTGTGCTGGGCCACAAGAGCTTGCAATCGCCAGATGGTCTATGTTCACATATGGCCCTACAGGGGTCCCGTCACTTGTAGATATTGAGGTAATGTGATTATTACTGCCTTTGGACCTATGTCCTTCTAATTGTATGGGATCTGGACTATCCGTACTGCTTGTGAGATCATATTTTTGGGTTGAAGGAGACATTTCTGGAATGTGAGAGTATTGCAGTTAACCAGCTCTCCCTCTTCTATGACACTGGCCGGGATGACCCACCTTATACATTCCAGGCAATGAATGGGTAAGGAAGAGGTGGGGGGAGGGGGTATTGTGAAATAAAGGCGTCCTGTAATCCAGAATCCATCTGGTTATCTACAGTTTATCATTAGGCCAGTGAGACCACCGAGACAGGCGGCACAACGTTCCTCTAGATCTTTTTGAAACAACATGGAAGGTTTGTTTAGGCCTCATGCACAGAAACGTATTTTCATTCTGTGTCCAGAACAAAAAACGGAAGGTACTCTGTTTGCGTTCTGTTTCAGTTTTGTCCGTATTTCCGTTCTGCAAAAAAATAGAACATGCCCTCTAGGTGGTCTACTCGGGCAGTTTACTCATGGCAGTTGTCCTTGTTGCCACCAGTAGTAATTAGTAGTAGTCCTACCTAGGCCACACCTATCTTTGACTCCGCCCAGAATTGTCAAGATGCTGTCCCTTTTAGGGACATAAAATGGTAAATGCTTCCCCCATAAACAGACTAAATAGGGGTCTATGTACTTCATAATATTTTTGCCAAGTCCACCTGCCCTTTCATTGTACGTTCCAAAAGCCTTGGCTAGAGGTGGTCCTCTTATGTGCAGTTCTACAGCTCCGACATCCATAGGATTCACTTACATGGAGATGAGGTGACGTAAGGAAGATAACGCGAGCCGTCCATCATCCAATAATCCCATTATATCTATGTCTGTCGGAGAGCCGCACTCGGGAAGAGTTGGAAGAATTTGCAACGGCTTCTTTGTAGGACGTTTAGTACAATGACCTATTAATAAGTGTAAGGATCAAGGTAGAGGGGGCATTAAATATAATGTAAGGATCAAGGTATGGGGGGGGGGGGCATTACAAAATGTAGTCCAAGGGTCTCCTAGGCAACGCACAGTAAGTGGGCAAGAAAATTTTTAAAAAATGGCCATAATCCCTTCAACCATTGATGGGCGTGGCATGGTGCTACTTGTGATGTCACATCTAGCACTGCTGACATTTGGGGGGGGGGGGCCCTCTTTGTGATTGTACGATCCCACTGTGACTGAATTTCCTGGTGTTGCTAACATAGATGCCTGAGTGGCCCCAGACACTCGATTACTCGTGTCTTGTCGGCCCCTGGTTGAGTCTGCAGCACACGAGGCTATCAGGACGGACAGGCGTGCCCAGGCGTCTTGCGCAATCACTGCAGGAATTCTTTCTTCGTAGAGTTTCCGGCCTGGGATCTCATGTGGGTCAGCATCTACGTATTATCTCCTAGTTATCTGCTCATCTATCAGTTCTAAGGAAAGTCATGGCCGCTCCTTACGCTCCAGATTTTCTACAGTTGTTTCCAAGCTCTTGGTTTATATTTGATTTCCTGATAAAATATCTCTGTGGGTTCAGGCAGAGAACTCGCTCGGCATGTTTTCTCGAGCTGCTGCCTGATGACCATTTATTTCCTGTGTTTCAACAGCAGTGACGTTTACCCGGAGCTGGAAACTACAATGGGAGAGCTGTGCAATCCAGAGTACCTAGGGTGTGGCCGCCCAGCGTTTTCCTTTTTTCCTTTTTTTTCTGTTCCAACCTTTCTCTCTTGAGAAAAAGTCCCACTTTTCTTCCGTCTTAGGCCTCAAGCACACGGCCGTATGTATTTTGCGGTCCGCAATAAACGGATCGGCAAAATATACGGCTGACATCTGTGTGCCTTCCGTATTTTGCGGAACGGAACAGCTGGCCCCTAATAGAACAGTCCTGTCCTATTATTGTCCGCATTACGGACAAGGATATGTTCTATTTTTTTTGGCGTAACGGAAATATGGACACATTCGTGTGCATAAGGCCTTCACAAACCTTGCATGTTTCAAAAATATGGCGCTTTTTTTTTTTTCTTTTTCTTATTGCTTTTGCCTACAGATGTTAGAGTATCGCCCCATGCCTCTCCCACCCAAATCCCAGGGCCCGTGGGGGCCTTGCCTTTAACCTAGTTTATTTTTTGCCACTTCCCTACTGGAGTGAAATAACGCAAATTTTAAAAAGTTGCATTTGATAAATCTGGCGTAAATCCTTGCTAACCACCGCCACTTGACGAAAGAAAAAATTGCTGAGTTTTGCGCCGAAATGGCATGCATCAATGCAACTTTTTTTTTTTTTTTTGTTCCGTTTTATTTATACTTTAACTTTTTATAGTGACTTACGAAATGTTCTACATATAATGCTTTCTTTCGGGAGGTGTCTTTGCCTTGCAGATTTTACCGCTTCGGCCTGCATTTTACTGGCATTTCTCTCATAGGCTTCTCTGTAAGACTTGAAAAACGCAAAAATATTTCAAGTATTTCGAGAGAAAAAAGCACATATAATGCTAAAAAAAATAATCAGAAGCTCAGTGGAGCCTGGCACTGCTGTAAATAATGTTTCTTGCAGACAGCTCAGGACTTGCTCACGCTATGTAATACATTGTGTTGCAATACACTGATCGTGTGCTATGCTGTTTTCAATAAACTTTATTTATACTGTCCTGGGAATACTGTATCGGTAGGGGGTAATCAGGCAATGGAGGCACGGGACAGAATTTAGAACTATCATCCAGGTGTAGAGCGCGCGCCGTCCTCAGGAGCAGGCCGCACTGTGTATCCCTCCCGCTATGAGACACACAGATATATCGGGTGTGTGACACACACAAGCCCTGCTTACTTCAGCGGAGGTGACATGGCTATGGACTGGGGCAACACGGTTTTGGGACATGAACAAACCCTTTGGGGTAAATTCACATGGGCCGTAGTTTAACAAAAGGGATAAATTTGCGGCAGAATCCACGTCTTGCTTATGGATCTTGATGCAGAATGGAGAATTTGTCTCTGGCGTAAAATTAAGTTTTTTGTCACCTAGTGTCGGGCAAAATAGATTTCGATACGTATTGCAGGGAAAATTTGATTCGCTTTGAAGCTCAATTCAATTTCCTCGTGCTTCGTGGTAGCGAATCTATTTTTCCCTGAAATAGTGTAAAAAACTGAGAAAAATAAAATTGCACTTATCTCCTCTATTTGCTGGAGATGGGCCGGCCGCCGCCATCTTGATTGAAGATCCCAGCCGAAATTCCGGGCATGGTGACCATGGGCCACGTGAGATTTCGCACCAGATCTTCAATCAAGATGGTGGCGGCCGCCCCGTCACAAGCAAATAGATGAGGGAAGTGTGATTTTAATAATTCTTTTATTTTACCGGATTATCAGATGCCACGATCATGTATGAACGCGGCATCTGAGGGTTACGAAGACAGGAAGCGGAGCAATCGCCACTCCCTGTCATTGCACCTACCACTTACAAAGAAATGTGCTTCGTGAAGTAATTTGTCACAAAGCTTTTTTGTAAACTTCGGCAATGCAGAAGAATTACATTTTTTAATAGTTCGTCCATCTCTAGTGTCACCCTTAAAGGGATTCTTTTCCTTGCACAAATCAGAAAGGTCTCCCAATCACACGCTGTAGGTGCTAGGACCTCCAGTGATCGGCTGATCAGGTGAAGAAATAGAAAGTACTCAATTTCCTTGCAGCTCCACCTGAGGAGAACGGAGGCATTACACAGATGTCAATGAAAGCAGTGGATGTCCATGTAATGCACATCCGTTCTGGGTAGTGTTGAGCGAACTTGTGGTTTAAGTTCGGCGTCTAAAGTTCGGGAGTATCGAAGTATCCCGTTATGGATTCCGCTACCACGGACCATAACGGAATTTAGAATCCATAACGGGATACTTCGATAACCCGAACTTTAGACACCGAACTTAAAACACAAGTTTGCTCAACACTAGTTCTGGGTCCTCCAGACAGAGAAGCTCGGTGTAATCCATCGGCTCAGGTCCTCTGGTGATGCTCAGCAGCACTAATCTGACTCTCCCCCCAATTTCCAAGAATTCCTATATTGGAGAAAGCTACAAGCGATGATGAAACACAAGTCAGTCTATTATAACTGGAACTGATAACCTCCCGATAAAGGCTCTTTTCACATGTCGTTTTAGACGTCTCCGAGGCATACATTGGCCAGCGCGCTATACATTTCTTTCGATGGGTTCAGGTGCACTATTGTCTGAATTGTGCAGCCTCATACTGTGATAATACCGCATCGTGTTACATGGATAGACGTCTGGCCGCCTGGACAGCCCATACATATAGGACGAGCTCATAATTTACCCTCCAGCTGCTACAAAAATAAACTGGAAGTGAAATCTGCTTATTGAAATATAATTTGAAGACCCCGCTGGGATGAGATAGGAGAGCGCGATCCAAGAAACTGTCTCACGTATGTTTATAGCGAGATAATGTTGCTTACCGTGACCGATTGCGGTCTGGAGATCGAATGCATCTTTGGTTAAAGGGACAGGGATCCTGTAACCTACTATTGTATAGCTATGTAGTGTAAACCCAGCGCCATACAAAATATTATTATAGGACACGGCGTCTGTGATGGCGGGTGTACATTCAGCAAAGTCCACTCACTTTCCTCCTAATTCAATAATTTTTTTTTTAGGTTTGAGACACATCAGGAATTACATAGCATTCATGGCTTTATTATTAGAAGATTGTGGTTTCTACATGAATGCAGGAACACAGGGTGCAACTATAAAGCAACGTCAGGTCTGATGTCATAGGTGGGTTGCCCCCTGTAACTGGAGCTATGGCGGTGTACCCACTGGCTGCACACAGGTTCTGGTGACCATCTCTTCCCATCATACAGTGATGACCTGGGCTAGGCTAGTATGGCGGTGTAGCTACTGACTGCACACATGTACTATTGTCTTGTATTGTATAAAACAAACCCCCATAAATTACAGGTGTAAGGAGCAAACAATAGGGGCATTCATGGCCGAGGCCTCCACAGCGAGGCCTGTTTTCAATCCCAGTCAAAGACCCAATCGGCCTCTTTATTTCGCTGCTGGAAGAGATAATGTACCCACAAAACATGATAATTGAAGCAGCCGCTCTGCTTGCGGAAGGCTTGATGCCCTGAATTCCCTGGGCAGTGGCTCAGTCTAGCACTGAGGTACAGATGGAACATAGACTGGGCGCTCCAGATGCCAGCTCTGGGCTAGGATAGAGCAGTACAGTACAGAGGAGCCGCCAGCTCTGGGCTAGGATAGAGCAGTACAGTACAGAGGAGCCGCCAGCTCTGGGCTAGGATAGAGCAGTACAGTACAGAGGGAGCCGCCAGCTCTGGGCTAGGATAGAGCAGTACAGTACAGAGGGAGCCGCCAGCTCTGGGCTAGGATAGAGCAGTACAGTACAGAGGGAGCCGCCAGCTCTGGGCTAGGATAGAGCAGTACAGTACAGAGGGAGCCGCCAGCTCTGGGCTAGGATAGAGCAGTACAGTACAGAGGGAGCCGCCAGCTCTGGGCTAGGATAGAGCAGTACAGTGGGAGCCGCCAGCTCTGGGCTAGGATAGAGCAGTGCAGTACAGAGTAGCCGCCAGCTCTGGGCTAGGATAGAGCAGTACAGTACAGAGGGAGCCGCCAGCTCTGGGCTAGGATAGAGCAGTACAGTACAGAGGAGCCGCCAGCTCTGGGCTAGGATAGAGCAGTGCAGTACAGAGGAGCCGCCAGCTCTGGACTAGGATAGAGCAGTGCAGAGGAGCCGCCAGCTCTGGACTAGGATAGCACAGTACAGAGGAGCCGCCAGCTCTGGACTAGGATAGAGCAGTACAGTACAGAGGAGCCGCCAGCTCTGGGCTAGGATAGAGCAGTACAGTACAGAGGGAGCCGCCAGCTCTGGGCTAGGATAGAGCAGTACAGTACAGAGGGAGCCGCCAGCTCTGGGCTAGGATAGAGCAGTACAGTACAGAGGGAGCCGCCAGCTCTGGGCTAGGATAGAGCAGTACAGTACAGAGGGAGCTGCCAGCTCTGGGCTAGGATAGTACAGAGGGAGCCGCCAGCTCTAGACTAGGATAGAGCAGTACAGTACAGAGGAGCCGCCAGCTCTGGACTAGGATAGAGCAGTGCAGTACAGAGGAGCCGCCAGCTCTGGACTAGGATAGAGCAGTACAGAGAAAGTGTCACTGGAGAGCATTCTACACAGCTGAGTGCTGTGTGTGATACTGTCTGCTGTGTATCTAAGCCTATCTTGTGGGTGATACTGTCTGCTATTCTGCTGTATCTAAAAACTTTTGAGTAAATGTATCTAAACCATTTGTGATACTGCCTGCAGAGCAGCATATGTAATCCTATCATGCCATATTTTCTGTTGAGTTGATGTATCTAAATCTTTCCGATCACGTATGATACTTTCTTCAGAGCACTGTATCTAATCCTATAATGTGTGATACACTCGGCTAAGCTGCTGTATCGAGAATGCAGTCTTCTTTCGGTCTGTGTGACGGGACAATGGTTGGGCCCGGCCTCCGGTGTGTGTCTGGACCTGCCATCTTCTGCAGTAGTCACATCCTCACATTACAGTGCCTCCTGTTACATTGATGAGAGGATTAATCCTCTGACAGCCCTAACGCATCTTGATCCCTGAACGCCAGAATCCACGTGAGCGAGGGCCATTATTTCTGTGATGTGAGGGTGTGGAGCTGGCGTCAGGGACTAATAAACCCAGCTCTTAAATTCACTGGGGTCTATTCAATCTTATGGGAGTTGTCCTGCAGATATGAGGCAGCCCACTTCATTACGGCGCCCATAAATCTAGTTGCCCTGCTTTTCAAGAGTCCAGAATGGCACCCTCAGTGGTTGGAGGACCAAATTACAACACCTTATCTGATATATATATATATATATATATATATTATATATATAATTTCAGCTGAGCACACACCAGATAACTGTCGACTAAGTGCTTATTTAGTTGTCTCTCCCGATCCTCTGATACATATGCATGCCATGCTTGCCTGAACAACAGGATCGGGCAGTTAAACTCCAGCTTGCCCGATCCTGTCCTCTACTGTCGAGAGGCACCATACACAGTCGATTGGTAAACTTTAGCCGACACAGATGTGGTGTGTGTGTGTGTTCAGCTTTCATGGTCCATCGCAGCATCTGCCTGGCACAGAAACCTCGCTGACATCATGGAAATCGCTGCGGATAATGTCTCTCCCTCACGGCAGGACTGTAGGGATCACATTAAAAATCCATTAGTGAGGTGAAGTGTTGGGGGATTAGCGGGGATAATGGCTGTCACCACTTTCATGTCGTCTGTGCGACTCGCCGATAAGATGGGACATGTTCTGAGCCATGGGGTGACCTCATGTGTCTCACACCCTCACTCATCGTCTAATGCAAATATCACAGATTGGGCCTATTGTTTGGGAGCGGGCCTGCTGCAGGGCGAGGGCGGGCTGTATGCTGAGCTTGTCAGAACACTTTCTATTATATTCACAAAATGCCTGCCGTGCAATTACAAAAGGATGCTGGAGGGCGGCCATACAACTTACATAGCGGACAGCCTTCCTCCTGACACCCTCATACACTAGTACTCTTGGCTTGGCCAAGCATATATTATCCACTCATCACCTCCCCCGACACGTATGTTTCAGTGTTACCCCTAAAGAAAAAAATGTGGAATCCTCTTTTCTCATCGACCTCTATTATTGCTCCTGGAAATGTATGCATGACCTGACAACTGGGTGTTATAACTCACGGGGCACAGTCTGGTTCTATCAGCAGGAAGAAAAACTGAGCAAAGGTACAACTTTCAAGAAAAGGTAGAAAAGTAGGTAGGCTTTATCAGAGTAGGAACCTTCAGCTGATGCAGTCCCCATCCCCCTCATGACCAGTACCATCAGATAAGGGTCTATAATCCTCTGTACACAATGGAGATATCCCGAAGCCTATAGAAATTCATGTCCTGGGGCAGGGAGGGCGTCAGACAGTGACCTCATATGATTAGGTTTTTTTTCCACCTCTACCTGGGTGTCCTGTTCCCCCGAGGGGAGGATTTACTGTACCGCACACCCATACTAATGTGTACACTTCCTCATGCCAGGCGGTACCAGGTGGCACATTGTTCCTGGGGATGGCTCCGATTACTGCACTAGGCAAATCTGCCCAGGTGAGTAGCCGGGGGGAGGCATCGCCATCTAAATTATGGTCCTGTAGGCATCACCCAGCTTTCCCAGTGGTCTGATACTTGCCTACTGTCTCCAAGCTTTCCCAGATGTTTCCCACTCCTGAGCTGCTGTATAACGCTCTGGTCCTGGGTGGCAACCCCAATAGAAGTTGTCATGGGGGCCATCTTGGTTTTCAGCCAGCTTTCATATTTATAGACTTACTAAGTATAGAATGCTCATGTTTGACGGCGGTCATGTAAAGCTCCCGGCAATCAAAAAATATGACAAGACTGCATAGGAAACGGGGGCTGGAATTTCTCCAAATGCTGTGGAAATTCTCCCAAATTTGGACACAAGAATTTCTCAATTGGAATATCATCTTGCTAATGGAGCTGGTGAGAGGAGTAGATGGGCCCCACGCCAGGGAGCCTCTGGATGTGGGGGAGGGTTAGGCCCTGCGAGGGGCTGCACATCCGCGGGGCTCCCAGGGCAGTGAGGGAGCTTTTCTGATGTGTGGTGTTCCTCTGAGTTGTCAGCTCTTGAGACCAGAGATGTTTTACCGCAGACACAGCTATACATTAGGGTCAGATGTTTTTGGGGGCTGATTTGCTGCTGTCATGAGGTGACTTATATCCCGCCGTCACCTCGGCAGTGGGCAGATCACCCATCATCCCTGTGCCGGGGGTTAGAATAATACCATTTATGTCAATGTTCTTCCCAAAAAAGGAATCCTGGTGTGCTGCCTGTTCCGTGCCAAGCCTTCATCTGTGGGATTTGCGGCACATTCCAGCGCTAAGCCGACATGTCATACTCGGTTTACATGATCTCACGGGGCAAGATTAATACCGCTCCTGTTATCACCAGTAGCCATTTTCCATAGATTTTTAGTTATTTTCCAGCTTTTTCTCTATTCACATCCAAATAAACTTTCGAAATTCTGCCAGCTGGCCTTGGAAATCGACAGAGACTAATCTGCACTCCACAGTCAGGTGTGTAGCCGGACAGCATAGCTCTAAACGGATGATATCGGAGCGTCCCCAATGCCATGCCTTCTGGTAACGGGTAAGAAGCACTGGATGTGACTGGAGTATAAGACATGATGCTACCATGGGAAGTGATGGGGCATAGATAGCTGCTGCTTATATGTAATGTTCTGCTAATGAAGGTGAAGAGTGGTGTGGGAGTGGCTGGCACAAGAAGAGGCCCCAGAATGGTTGCTTACATGTAGAACAGTGGTGTGGGAGTGGCTGGGACAGGAAGTGGCCTCAGAGTGGTTGCTGATTGGGTACCAACATGTAAATTCCTGCTAATGAATGAGGAGAATAAGGGTGGGAGTGTCTGGTGCAGGAAGTGGCCTTAGAGTTGTTGCTGATTGGTTGCTTACAAGTAGCTTCTTGCTAATGAAGAGTGGCATAGGAGTGGCACGGGGATGCACCACCAATGAGGCCAGGTGAGGCGATCGCCTTAGGCAGCACCAGGACAATTGTGGCAAAGAGGCTAGGTTAAGAAATTGGCATGGGGGTGCCGTTTAAGTTTTCGCCTTAGGCAGCAGAAAGGTTAGGTGCACCCCTGGAGTGGCGGGCACAGGAAGTGGCCTCAGAATGGCTGCTAATAGGATGCTTACATGTAACTTCCTCAAGAGCAGAAGTGTGGGAATAGCTGGCACAGTAGTACACATTTTTGGGATACTGGGCAGCTGCCAGGGTATGCTGGGAGTTGTAGTATCACAGCAGCTATAGAGCAACTGATTCTGTTCTGGGATAACTCATAAGAAGCCCATTATACGACTATAATCTCCTGGGTGAGTATGACTGGTACGTCCTGGAAACTCAGTCTCGCTTAGTGGATCAGTCTCTATTAATAGTAAATGGATGTCTCCTCTGGGAAATCCTCTATAAAGCGCATTCATTCTCAGAGACGTCACATCTGGAGCAGTAACCGTTCCATCATAATGGATCTGTCCGGAAACGGGGCCTCACCATACCGGCTGCTACAAAATTCCAACTGCGAGCTGAGCAGATTGGCTATGTTCTTACTTGCGAGGCGTGATTATCTGGTGTCTCACTGTCACTTCTAATAACTCCCTAACAAAGGATGGGGGGGGGTGTAACTCAAGAGCACGTCAACCTTTTCTTACTTATCTGTCCCTGGGAAAGCTGAGTGGCAATCCATATTTCCTCCCACAGAAATCGTAGCCCTCAGGACCCCTGACTGACTTTTGAGGCGTCCTCTTTATCCCATATGTCTACATTACAAGGTCTATCGCTTGACAGTGGCCACCATATCTTCTGCTGGGGCGGGGAGAGATGAGTCATCATTTCCAGGATCAGATATAACATTTTTGCACAAAATTAATAACCACGTGGCAGAAGAGGATGACGTGAAGACTTGTATTTACTGTAGATTTTTTTTATTTATTTTTTATTGTATTTTATTTTAAGGTGAAATCCATTTTGGACCACATGGGCCAATATAGTCCTAAAGAGATCGCCTTGACGTTGACGGACAGGCACAAATGATTTTGTACTAAAAGTATTTGCCAAGAATCTGACATTTAGAACGCAGCATTAGCAGTTTACATTTTCTATAGCGAGCATGGCACTATTGTATGTACCTTGTTTTTTGTGTTTGCACAGTGCTGTGGTCGGTTTTTGGACCACGTGCGCAGCGCCGGATTTTGGCGCGTGGTATTGTCTTTCGTACGTATGTGTTTTCGAGCAGGATCTGCCACTGTCGATGTTGCACTTTTTTTCTGTGACTTTTCTCATTTGTGGGTGTTGTGGTATTTGCTTTGTGCAGTGTTTACGTTTGTTGCTATGACGACAGCCGCACCAGTTGTGGGATTCGCTGTTTTACTTATGTGTTTAGGCTGTGTTGTCGTAGTAACTCAGAAGCGGAAAACTACAATAATATTGGTTGTGTCTCTTCCACCAATGACAACTCTGAGACATGAGCCATGAATGAATAGTTTCCATCCTCTTCGAGTTCCTCATGCCTTATTCAAGTTCCTCCAGAATTGGTAGGCACCAATGTTCTGAAGATCAGAACAGCAGTTTAAAGCATGGTGGATAGAGGGAAGGAAGAACAGCCTGAACCTCTGGCAGTCACAGATGGGTCAGGGAGTGGAGATGTGAACTCAATGGACGACAATGAGAGCTGTCCTGGTGAGCCTTAGGGAGGGAATATACTAATACCGCCATTTCATACACCAGGATTAATAAGTAGTGCGCTGGAGTACAATGTGATACATTTATTAAGAGGTGCATATTTTGGCAGTACGTGCGAGGTGTAGATTTGGACCATAATTTATGACAATTCTTAATAAAAGCTATGGTAAGTATGCTGGTCTGTGAGAGGCCACGCCCTCTCCTCTAAACACCACCCTTTTTTCCCCGTTACTTTCGTAAATTGGCGAGGGAGGAGCAAAACAGCAAAAAGTCTCAACACGAGAGAACTTATATAAATTCGCTAGTAAATGCCCCTATATGTACTAACCATCCACAAGGTACATTTTACAGCATGCAGACCTGACGTTGTGGGTGCAGGAGTCGCGCTCTCTCACCACTTGGTCATGTGTGTGAATTCACTACGATTGCCTCCATCCCTCTTTCTGTCCTCCTGGCACTTGTACAATTCATAATTCATAAATGTGGTAACTTTATCCCTCGTCCGGACAATTCCCAGACTTCCTGTGGCCCGACTCTGCCAAGACCCTGAGAGCTTAAGTATCTGCTCTGTACCCGAGACAGACGTGGCGAAAATGCTCTCCATGCCTCCGACTTCATTATAGAATGAAATGTCTGATTGTCTACGGGGTCAAGGAGGAGCCATAACATTAAAACCTAATCCTGTGTACATCATGCCACCAAAATTGCTCTGACCCATCAAGGCATGGACTCCACAAGATCTCTGAGGGTGTCCATAAACCATTCGTCCTACTTCTATGGGTTCAGACCAGAGGGGTTCCCGTTCATTTCACAACAGTCATCGGTGAGCCTTGGGCCCCATGACCCTGGGCAAATTTTGGCTTGAACTTTGATCACCGATGGTCAGGCCTAGTCATCATTTCTTAAATATTGAGAAACCATGGTCTAGCCAAAATATTTTTGGCTTTCTTGTTCAGATCTTTACACTTGGCCATTTTTCCTGAAAGAACTGACTGCTTGCTGCACTCATTGGCAATGTTGCTCACGTCATCTCTTGGGGGTTTTAATGTTATGGTTGATGAGAGTAAAGTCACTTGTACTCAAGCAGATAATCGGTCGAAGGAGCGCTCATAAGAACACGTTCCTGCGTGCTCATCTTCTATGTGGGCCTAACAATCATCATTATGGGCAGCACGTCTCCCAGTGTAGACCTTGAGTGGTCTCTTTTAGGGAGAACCTTTTGAGCAGTAGGATGGGTCTGATATGAAGACCACGAGTGCCCACATCGTAGAAACGAGCCATCTGTTTAGTAATTCGGGGCTAAATAGTTTAAGCTAATGATAAATCTATATCAGGAAATCCGCCAGATCCACATTTGTTAAACAAGATGATTGTGTCCAGATCTTCTGTCCCCGCCACGAGCTCTGTCTATCTATATATATATATATATATATATATATCATCTCAGCAGGAACGAAGTCTGCTGAGGAAACCAAGTGCAAACACCTGGTAATGGATGACTAATTTGCCAGGTTATCCGCTCCTCTGCTCTGACAACCCCATGACAACACACCCGATCTGTGCCCTGAGCTTGATCAGCGTTGTCGTAGGCCTCCATGTCTACAGCCTGACTTGGATGATTTTTGTATGGGGGGGATTGCAAGGAATAGGCCGGCCTAGCGTACTTGCATTCTCTGCTCAATAATGATTCCAGAGCATATTTTCATATAATTCAATATTGTGCCGTCCTCTATTATTCCTGCTAGAAGTTTAGGAATGAACTGCCAACTGGGTGTTATAGCACCCGATTAGACAATGCCAGACTCTGCAGGGGCACCCACTTAAAGAGTCATTAATAGACTTGTAGAGGCAATAACTGAGGAACAGAGTAATATCGAAAGATGCTGCGGAATTGTCATCGCATGGGGAGAGTGAGCGGTTACTAAAACAGACATGTCAGAAGAGGTGACAGGTGCTCTTTAATTAACCTATGGTCCTATGTCAGGGTATTGTTTGACAACCTCCACTCTGCTACATCTGTACAGCACATATATGCAGAGTGCAGGCCAGCGTCCAGGCTTGCGGAGGGGTACGGGCTCACGTGACACGCAGCTTTGCTTGTGTATGGCTGTCACAGTGATTATAGCAAGGCCTGGGATCTGCTTCATATAATAACGTGTTGGCTGCTGCACACGTTTCACATCCTCTTTCTACAGACATCTGCCTCACCGCTTCCTCTACACGTTAACTCTTCACCTTGCTCCATTCAGATAGCAACAAAACCAAAGGATCCTCAAAACAACTGTGACCAATGAACTGTCTTTCTAAGATTGAACTTCAAAACGCGCTAGTTACAAGAAAATTCCAAGGTTCCTGATTATGGGACAGAGTCCACCACTGGCGCAGTCTATCACATCTCAGTTCCACCTCCTGTTTCCTAAAAACCAATCAAAATAATTTCTCCAATACTCGTGCAACTGGGTGATCTTCGGTGGGGGAAATTGCACCGTTAGGCCCAGGGACGTGTCCTCCACTCTCGTCTGTGCTGTAACGGTGGGAATGGTTAATAGCCATCCTGCAATTGTGGTCCACATTCATGCTCCATGGGATGGGTGGGGTTGGCATTGGCATTCTCTGCAGGCTCGCTGTGTGCTTTTAGGGCACGGCTGTGTTTGACACACACTGCGTGGACGGCAATGTTCACACCCAGCAGTAGGGACATCAGGGTGGAGGCTCTGATTTGAGGAGTGTGATTGTTTGCCAAGGTGGGGATCCAGCGTTCTGCTGCCTTGTATAGTGTCCATACTCTCCCTTCTTATACAGGAGGCCCCATGTCGTCCTCCGTGAGCTCCACATGATGCCTCTAACGGGGACTCTCAGAAGGGGCCAGGAATACCTTCACAAATATGTCCACCACTGAGCACCACATGGACGTAATCTACACAAAAAGCTGAGTAAATACAATGAACTTCTGAAATCTCTCAGTGGTCCTTGTTGACTGTTTCCAATAACTACCAGCTGACTACCGATCTGGAGTATAATACAGGATGTAACTCAGGATCAGTAATGTAATATATGTACACTGTGACTACACCAGCAGAATAGTGAGTGCAGCTCTGGGGTATAATCCAGGATGTAACTCAGGATCAGTACAGGATAAGTAATGTAATGTACACAGTGACTCCACCAGCAGAATAGTGAGTGCAGCTCTGGAGTATAATACAGGATGTAACTCAGGATCAGTACAGGATAAGTAATGTAATGTACACAGTGACTCCACCAGCAGAATAGTGAGTGCAGCTCTGGGGTATAATCCAGGATGTAACTCAGGATCAGTACAGGATAAGTAATGTAATGTACACAGTGACTGCACCAGCAGAATAGTGAGTGCAGCTCTGGAGTATAATACAGGATGTAACTCAGGATCAGTACAGGATAAGTAATGTATGTACACCGTGACTACACCAGCAGAATAGTGAGTGCAGCTCTGGAGTATAATACAGGATGTAACTCGGGATCAGTACAAGATAAGTAATGTATTCACACAGTGACTGCACCAGCAGAATAGTGAGTGCAGCTCTGGAGTATAATACAGGATGTAACTCAGGATCAGTACAGGATAAGTAATGTATGTACACAGTGACTGCACCAGCAGAATAGTGAGTGCAGCTCTGGAGTATGATACAGATCAGTACTGTGATGTATTTACAAAGTGACCCCTTTCTTTTTGTATAGTTTGTGGCTGCGGTGGCACTTGTAGTCTCTCCGTTTCTTCTTGCGGTATCACATAGGACTTGGTGGTCTTCGGAAAAGAGCTTGTTAATCTCTAGTAAATCATATTGCCGTTGCATCATCGGCGCAGGACTTGGGCAGGCGCGGGGAGGCTGCGGTCTTGTCTCTAAGCAACTGCCTGGCTATCTTTTCCCCACGACAGAATCTTGGCTGGTTTCTGAACAAATTGTGGAAAAATACTGTGCCGGCTGGAGCTGTGGAGGGGGACCTGGGTTCATACATGACATTGTTTGCTTTGCTGTTTAGAGACAGGAGCTGGAATGTGTGAGAACGGAGCCGTCCATCACATCTGCCAGGTTCTGGAGCTACTTGAGCCCTACTGCTTTCTCAGGGCACATTTGTATATAACGGGTAGGTCGTCTTTTGGGCTACTTATCTGGCAAACTCGCCTCTTGGTTGCAGCAGTGTCTGGAAAACACACCCGATATTCAAACTCCCGGTGAGCAGAATGCAGACTGCAGGGAATACGGAGCCCTGACTGTACCTCAGTCATCTGGGAATTAAGTCATTTCTTAAGATGGCTGCTGGTCACAGCAAGGCCTTGTACAGGCGAGGACGGCAGTCATTGTGGTCAGGCATGAGGCACGGGGTACCTCACTGAATGAATAGACAGACTGTATTCTTATCTGGGAATCGCTGCTTTGGCCGGGGGCGTGCAGGCAATCGGTGCCTTTTAATCTCTGTGCGGTACACTTGGATCGTATCCCCCATATGATGTGATTGCTGTAGACTGTGTATTTATACAGCGCTGCGGCTCATTATCGGTAATTACTGTAATAGAGGAACGCTGAGTCAGGGGGGTTATCGACGGGGCGTATTATGTTACCGAGCTTTTGCCAATGGAAACTGACCTCTCGGCCACAGCAATCCCATTATACGCTGTTGCACACCTCTTTACCAAACGGCGAGGTGCGAGGCGGCTTCCAGGCATTGGAGGTAGCTGCTGCCCATCATCGAGGCTGTATGGATCACAGTAGCAGCACATGCTGAGGTTGGACCATTCTTCTTGAGGAAGGGGGTGAAGCCCTGATAAATACCAGATAGTGGGGTTTTTTTTGTAACCTTTTATGAAGTTTTTCACATGAAGACTTGAGTCCCCATGTATTGCGGCTCACCGTTACAGCTTCCGTGTAACACAAACAGGACATGGCGAGGGAGTTTCCTGTGGGTTGTGAATTTCCGGACCTCTCAGAAGCTGAAGAGTTTAGCTGCCTATGGCTTATGTAATAGTTTTGGTGAGTTGAAGGTCAACTCATTAAAGTGTAACTGTCATTATTATATTTTTTGCAATGTGTAGGGGCAGTGATGCTGACCATTTTTGTAATATACTTTAATTAATGAAATGGAACATTATTCGAAAAATAGCTGTAAAGTGGCGCACTTTGAGCCTTAGCAGCGCTCCTCTGTCTGGAGACTCAACACTGACTGTACTATGTAAACAGAAGACAGAGGAGCGCTGCTAAGGCTCAAAATTGAAAACGTTACAGCTATTTTTGTGATAAAAATGTTTGATTTCAATAATTTAAAGTATATTACAAAAATGGTCAGCATCACTGCCCCTACACATTGCAAAAATAAAAAATAAAATAACCGTTACCCTTTAATGGTGGAGATAGCTTTATACTTGACCTTCAGTAAAGCTATAGATGGTCTTATGTGCACACACCATCCTTCCATATCCTGTTAGGGTACAATCATACGTCCGCAAATGGGTCTGCACCCGTTCCGCAATATCGGAAACTGGTGCCGACTGGACAGGTCATCGGTATCTGATTGGTGGGGGTCTGAGATCGGGGACCACCATCCTTCAGCTGTTTTGAGAAGGCTTTGGCACTCCTGCCTTCTGGAAGCTCGCCAAGCACAGTGCCGCACATTGTATAGTGGCTGCGCTTGGTATCGCAGCTCCGAGGGCACGTGACGCATGAACGTGTTGTCACTCTGCCTAGGAAAAGCAGAGAAAAGGTAGGAGCACCAGGGTTTAGTCTCAAACGGCAGGGGTCCCGGGTGTTGGACCCTCACCGCTCAGACACTGATGACCTATCCAGAGTATTGAGCCTTACTTATTCTGATGTGTCACATCCTTACATCTAGGTATTTTTAGTTGTTTTACTTAGATTCTTGCTTCTTTCTTACAGAGACCCTAACCACCAACCACTAAAATGGCAAACAAAGGACCTTCATACGGACTGAGCAGGGAAGTCCAGCTGAAGATTGACCAGAAGTACAACCCCGAGCTGGAGAACATTCTGGTGCAGTGGATAATCAGTCAGTGCCCTCCTGAATGTGGGCGTCCAGAAGAAGAGGGGAAGTTGGGTTTCCAAAAGTGGCTGAAGGACGGCACTGTGAGTACAATGGATTTTGCTGCTGCACTTGCATTACAGTGATAAGAAATCTTTGTAGATATTGTCTAGAGACCTATTCTTTAGGACTACTGATGGGCTCTTGGCATTGACCTTAAAGAAAACAGCAGAGCCAAAAATTCTGTTCCACAATTGATTGTGCCGAGGTCTGGGGTTTACAATCTTGGTGCACATGACTTCCAAAGAGGCAAATACCACCCACATCTAAAAAAAAAAATCAGTTTTGGATGAAGGGTTGTTTCAAAGGACTGCTTCCATCTATTGGGAAGCTTAGACTTATTTGTCTCCCTTGCCTGCGGTAGGAGTAGGGTGCCCCAGCTCTGTCTGGGAATTAAGAGCTTTTAGGAGAGGTTCACATTGTTTTTGGAGAGGTTTTGTCTGCAGGTTTTTGAGCCATAGCCAGAAGTGGATCCGAGAAGAAAGAACTTAAAGGGAATGTGTCATCAGACAATGACCATGTTTTTCTGTTAAACATATTTTTGGGTGATTATTTTCCACGTCAATCTATTGGAAGGAAAAAAACAAATCCTGCAGTGTTCACGAAGTCTAAAGGCTCATTTAGCCGAGTCGAAAATTGCTCTGGTGACTGACGACAATCCACATTTATATTAGCACAATTCATTAACGACCAACGACTTTACTTGTTCACATCATCTATTTTACAAGAGTTTTTAGTAAAAACGTTCAGTCGTTCACTTTACATGATTATCATCCATCAATCGACTCCTCTAAATGAGCCTTACTGATAGGCGTCACTTCTTGGTCTGCAGAGATCACTTTACTGCAATTGTCTGCTTATCTTTACAGGCAGAATAAGAGATATCCCCTATATATGCAGACAACACGGGATCCACAATTCCCAATAGGTGATAACACAGCTTATCGGCTCCTTCATTCCTGCACAGGTCACACAGCAAACCTAGAGAACTGCTTCCGGTTTTCGCTGAAAAGCTGCAGAAAAACGCCTTAAAACCTCCTCCCAAAAACTCTGTGAACTTACCCTAAAAACGCATTCCCAACATGCTGCTAGGTTCAGGCCCTGAAACGTTTTAGGCATACTGTATGCTAGATTATTCAGGCACGTTCCTTTAACTCTAAACTCAATAGCTCCCCCTAATGGTTGGAAACTTAGTACCATAATGCCGTGACCACAAAAAAAAAATAAATCTCACGGTTGAAAACGAATTTCGATCTGGGGATGTTTAATAGTGGTTACTTTTTCAGGAAAAAGAAGGACTTCAGTGTGAAAGTTTCCTAAAACCCCAAAATATAAAACTATAAAATAGTAAATATCACGAGGGCTCAGCGGGTCATACACCGCTACTGCAAATCACTAAATCTCTTCAATAAACTCATCTGTATTTATTTCTTCTCATCTAGGTACTTGGCCACCTAATCAACTCCCTTGCCCCCAAATCTGTGGCTAAAATCCAGACATCCGCAATGGCCTTCAAACAGATGGAGCAGGTGTCTCAGTTCCTGAAGGCCTGCGAGAGATACGGCATTGCTGCTGCCGACTTGTTCCAGACAGTTGACTTGTGGGAAGGTATGGTAGCCATTTTGTTGAAGTCACATGGGTTCATCCTGGTTTACGTTATATCGAATATCATCCTGAACCCATTTCTGGACCATTTCTTTTTGCAACCATCTGATGATGCCAAAAAAGCAGGATCCACCTGGTGCTACCACTAATCCTGTAAAGCCATGATCAGAAGAAGACTAAAATGGTTATTTAAAATGTACAGCTCACTTCAAGATCAGTCCCACCTTTTTACTGATTTACTCGAAACACATTGTACATGTTAAAGAACTTCGTCCTTCTTCTGATCATGGATAGACTGGATTAATGGCGGTGCCGCATGGATCCTGCTTTTTTTTCCGTTTTGTGTAGTGGATGCTTTCTTGGAGGTATTGAGCAGCTGCCACGTTCACCAGAGGAGAGAGACATCTACCAATTTGCAGAGTTGTGCCTCTGGTGAACATATACACTACGCTATTATTTCTTAAGGTTTCACAATTTGGAATGCTTTCTGTGCATTACTTTTCATAAGACGTTGTCTCCACTGATTTGTGGACACGGCAGCAGGAACAAATTATGTTAAAAAAAAATAGATCCCTTCAATAATGTCTTTCTTTTCTGTCATAGGAAAGGACATGGCTACTGTCCAGCGGACTCTGATGAACTTGGGTGGCTTGGCAGTTACAAAGGACGACGGCTGTTTCCGTGGAGATCCAAACTGGTTCCCCAAGTAAGTGCTTTAAGCCACATCAGGCGGAGCAGAGAGGGCATGTTTAATGGGGTTCTCCAGGAATTAAGAAAATGAAAATACTTAAAATATTACTTTATTATAAACATATTCTCAAATACCTTTCATTATTTATAATGGCTCGTTTTGTCTAGGGAGCAATCAGGGGAAACAAAATGGCCGCTATCCCATTAGTTCACACGAAACCTGTCCTGATCACACATGAGGACAAGTTGCATTACAACACTGAGGTAAAAAACTGCCTCCTCTCTACTTGTCAGGGATTATGATCCTGAATACAGATGATAAGAACTTTAGCTAAATCTCTGGGGAATTTAGTTCATGAATAGACATTAAGTACAGAGGACGGACAGGACAGGCTGTGGTAATGGAGACTGTAAACAAGTGCGCTGCTCATTATCCACACCTCACCCGCCTCTCATGTCTCCTCATCATCTCCATTCCCACAGAGATTCACCTGTATTCAGGATCATGATTCCTGACAAGCAGAGCAGAGAGGATGGCTCATTGTGAAGTAACTTGTCCTCCTGTGTGATTAGGACAGGTTTTGTGTGTACTGATAGGACGGCGGCCACTTTATTTCTCCTAATGATTGCTCCTTAGACAATACAAGCCCTTCTTGGTAATGAAAGGTATTTGTGAATATATTTATTATAAAATAATATTTAAGTATTTTCATTTATTTTATTTGTTTTATTCCTGGAGAACCCATTTAAGTACTTGTCCACAGAATGGGACTTATTTGAGAACTCATTAGTTAAGCTCAACGCCAAGAATCCACTCAATACCCATGTGAAGACAATGCTGTTTCCTAGAAGAATGGGGCTCCATAGGGGTGTCTTGATCAGTGCTGCAATCCAAGTGGCAGCCAAAAGATAACTACGTGTAGCTCTGGCTGTAGTCTGGACTACCCCCTCCCCATGCAGGGCAGAGAGTGTGCGTCTTAAGAGCGAGAGGGAAGAAAGTCACTGACAGAAAACCCTTTTTGCCCCAGATGTCATAGGTATTAGAAAGTTGGACAGTCCTGCCAAAAATCAGGGGGTTTGGCTGATATTTATTATGTATATGATCAGCTTAAGCCCTGAAATAACCTATCCTGTGGTTCCACAGGGGCCCAATCGCAGGTACCCTCAACAATTCTGGGCAATCCTCTAGAGAGGTGATTAAATGATCTTCATGCTCGATCCCGATAATCGTCCCTTATAATCGGCTTGTTCATTGGCTGAAATCACTGCTGATGTGGACACCAGAATCCCATTCCTGGGCAGCAGAGCACGCTGTATAAATTGATCTGCTGCCCAGAAACCATGAATCTGCATGAGGACGAGCGATGTAAACGGATGTGTAAATGGAGCAGGCAGTTATCAGAAAAGAACAGTTCCTTCTCGTTAATTGCTGGCTTGGTCGAAACAGCATAGCCTTCTTTTTTTTTTTTTTTTTTCCCGATCTAATAGTCTTCACATTTTTTTTTCAGAAAATCCATGGAAAACAGACGTGCATTTTCCCAAGATAAATTAAAAGAAGGGCAGAGCGTCATTGGTCTACAGATGGGCACCAACAAAGGAGCCTCCCAGTCCGGAATGACCGGCTACGGCATGCCAAGGCAAATCCTCTGAACGAGCAAATCACCGGAAACTCCAGATTACCAAACAGATCATCCACTCATCTCCTAGGTCTTCTCTCTTTCTCCTTGCTCACCTCTGGAATGTTACCCTCCCAAAGTCTTAAGCATCGAACAACCCGTAGACTGTGCACATGATCTCCTATATTCCCCCCCCCCCCATATTCCCCCCTTCTTTTTTTTGCATAATTTTTAGGGAAACTTGAAAAATATTTAAATTTTCATTGGCTAGGAATGAAATGGTTTAATGTCTTGTTCGAGGGTACACCGCAATGCCTTTACATTCCACACCCGCCTGCTCTGTTGTCGTGTGTATATTTGTGACCAAAATCAAGTGGATCATTTTCTCTAATCTTGGTTCCCTTAATCCTGTGATTGGTGAGATCTGCAGTAAAGCAGAGCGACCTCCACGCAGCTTCATGGTGATTGAAGCAATAGTGCAAAAGGAAATGCAACGTTAAAGCTGTTCTTCGTAGTCTATTTCCTAGTGACTGAGGTGGGAACTGAGAATCCCACGGCTCCGCTCTCTGCATCCAATACTGTTAAATAGTAATAGTTCTGATCCAAATAAAACCAATCTATGTTTATACATGGGAGTCTTCTGCATGGATTTCTGTAGGTGCCAGCTATATTATACATGTATTACAGAATGTATGTACAGGATAAGTAATGTATGTACACAGTGAGTGCAGCTCTGGAGTATAATACAGGATGTAAATCCGGATCAGTACAGGATAAATATATCTTCACAAAAGCTAACTCACCGACTACATACATTACTGATCCTGAGTTACATCCTATATTATACTCCAGAGCTGCACTCACTATTCTGCTGGTGCAGTCACTGTGTACATACATTACTTATCCTGTACTGATCCTGAGTTACATCCTGTATTATACTCCAGAGCTGCACTCACTATTCTGCTGGTGCAGTCACTGTGTACATACATTACTTATCCTGTACTGATCCTGAGTTAAATCATTGTAACTGATCTCCTGGCACCCCGACTTGGTACCTCTGTTGATGGATGATCCTAGTGCTTCCCGAGGGCTCCAAGCACTCCACTTGACATCGTAAGCACTGCTGAACCCACGAACTGCCGCAGCTTTTTTGGGATCTCGTCGTCTTCTACCCACCCTGGACCTACGACAAGGCTTCCAGGTTCCAGTGGCTGAACCTCTCTTCCTTCAAAAAGCAATGCAGGAACAAGCTCTTAAAAGAGCTCAGGGATTATAGCCAGGGGAGTATACAGCGTACAGCATTCCCCAGTGTAGATGCAGCCTTTTCCCCACACACATGAGACGAGGCTCTATGTTGAGGGTAAAACAGGAACTCTTTAATGGGGCTACATGTCAGCCTTTTATGCAGGTATTCCAGAAAGGGACACTCCCCCTGGGTCCCTTGTGGAAGACTGAGACAGTTTTTACATTGGCCAATCACATGCATTTGCAGTATGGAAACACTCCCAGCAATTGTACACAACCCCCCCCCTCTGCCTGTGATACAATTACCAAACACAATGGGTCCGCCAATGATAAAATTAACAAACACAATGGGCTAACTTAATCACTCACAGGCAGACAACACATTTTTTTTTTTATTCAAAACACAGAAAATACCCCAAAGCCCCACATATCCCCATAAATTATCCCTGGATAGCTCTGATCTGGGCGAATGACATATCCAGAAATCGCCCGGATCTGAGCAGGGGTTCCCGAATTCCATGGAAGTCCCATTTGACCAAGCGCAAGCATGGCTTTCCTGCCCAAAACAGTTCCACAGATTTAGGCTGTACAGCCGGTCTGCCTTCTTCAAAGTTTTAGTATATGGACCATAATGCTGAGGCAAAAGGCTGGCAAACGGGCTCCTCCAAAATCCAGTGGCGAGGTTTTTTTCCACCACAATCCTGTATTATACTCCAGAGCTGCATTCACTATTCTGCTGGTGCAGTCACTGTGTACATACATTACTTATCCTGTACTGATCCTGAGTTACATCCTGTATTACACTCCAGAGCTGCACTCACTATTCTGCTGGTGCAGTCACTGTGTACATACATTACTTATCCTAAGTTGCATCTTTTGATAAATGTCCCCCTTAGAACTTTGATCCGGACAATTAGTGCTGAATCTATCGGTGCTCGTCTACATCTGCCTATAACATGTGGTAGCAATGGTTCCTTCCCCATCCGGTTCTATAGATTATCACGGTGGATCCCTGGCTACTCGGAGCAAAGTCCTGCTGATAACTGGTCTCATTCATGTGGTTGTCGGCTAATCTGCAGCACTGTTATACACCGGCCAGGATACTGTGCGGTGTAACAGGAGATGAGTACAGTCTGTGAGCAGTGCAGTGTGAAATAGTTCTGAGTAAGGCGGTAATTGCAGTCACATTTATAGTAGACGGTAAAACATATGGCGCCTCTACAAGGGCCATCTCCGCGCCAACAAACATCCTTAGGAATTCAGAATTTTTACTGCCATTTCGCCATAGAAACAAAAACAATTAAAGGGCTTTCTGGGCTGAGATATAAACTAAGAGGGCGGCGGAGGGCAGGGGGCCCCGGACAGATGTGAGCGGCTGGGGAATCACACAGTGCAGCTGCAGGCTCAGACTGGGGACATGTTAACTGCTGTCCTGCTAGCCGGGGGCCACTATTCACACCATGGGGCCTTACATGCAAACCGTCCCCATGGCAGGACTGCGTATTGCTGGCCATTACATTACCATGCATGTCAGGGGCACCAGGGTACAGTATATATTCTGTTACACATCTGATAATCCGGAATCTAATAGTCCGCCACTTTGCGTGTAGTCATTGGTCTTGGCTCTTCAATCTTCGACATTTTCTACGCCCACGGCCTGCACCCCGCAGCCTGTAAGTCAGTCTTCCGTCAATGAGTACACGCCCACGACATCATTAATATTTTGTGAATCTGCATTTTGCCTCCTCATCATTCTCGACTGATAAATATTTAGGGTCTTCAATGTCCTCATAGAACGTACACAATGAAAAGGGGTGCAATAAGTGGTGAGATCTGAAGATGAGCCCCCTGATTGTAAGACGCTGCCGAATATGGTGGACGGATCTCCTAGCACCCCGACTTGGTATCTCCGTTGATGGATGCTCCTAGTGCTTCCTGAGGGCTCCAAGCACTCCACTTGACACTGTAAGCACTGCCGATCCCACGAACCGCAGCAGCTTGGTTGGGATCTCGCCGTCTTCTACCCACCCTCGACCTACGACAAGGCTTCCAGGTTCCACTGGGTGAACCTCTCTTCCTTCAGAGAGCGATGAAGGAACAAGCTCTTAAAAGAGCTCAGGGATTATAGCCAGGGGAGTGTACAGCGTATAGCATTCCCCACACACATGAGACGAGGCTCTATGTTGAGGGTAAAACAGGAACTCTTTAATGGGGCTACATGTCGGCCTTTTATGCAGGTCTTCTACCAAGGGACACTCCCCTGAGGACCTTGTGGAAGACTGAGTTTTTACATTAGCCAATCACATGAATTTGCAGTATGGAAACACTCCCAGCAATTGTACACAACCCTTCCCCCTCGGCCTGTGATACAATTAACAAACACAATGGGCCAACTTAATCACTCACAGGCAGAAAACACATTTTTCCCCAAAACACAGAAAATACCCCAAAGCCCCACATATCCCCATAAATTATACATCCTTGGATAGCTCTGATCTGGGCGAACAACATACCCAGAAATCACCCAGATCCGAGCAGGGCTTCCTGAATTCCATGGAAGTCACGTTTGACATGGCTTTCCTGACCAAAACAGTTCCACAGCTATAGGCTGTGCGGCCGGTCTGTCTTCACCTTCAAAGCTTTAGTATATGGGCCATAATCCTGAGGCAAAAGGCTGGCAAACAGGCCCCTCCAAAACCCAGTGGCGAGGTTATTTCCGCCACAACTACCATAGCGGCAGACCATGCGACTGCTATAGGGCCCAGTCTTAGTTGGGATCATCCCCTCATTTACTGGAGCTGAAAACTTGGTCCGGACTCTACCCTCTAAAGGGACAACTTTTAGCAAATGAGGCAGTGGAAAAATAGCCAAAGGGTTTGAGCAGAAACCCTTCTGTCCTGTGTGTGGGGCCTGTTTGATCCTTGCTATGTGGCCCTTACTTCTCTATGTACGCCCATTGGTGGCGCTGCATAGAGATATCAGAGAATAGGACGCATTATAGCTGTATATAAGACTGGCACATAAAGGGAATATTGCGTGGCAGTAATGTAGACAGCACCTCACTAGCACCGTTATAAATGTGGGTGATACTGACATCTAGTGGCCGATGTGAAAACTGCACTACAACAGAACAGCCCAGAATTAACCCTATCTAACTGTCTGACATTAGTGACGTGGTAATGTCTGCAGACCCCAACTCTCATGTTTATTGATGCGCCCCTTACTGCACTATTTTTACTGTTTGCAATCCAAATTAGCTTCTAGGAGTGGGGGGGGGGGGGATGGTGCTGCAGCTCCTAGAGCATCCCTTCTCCACCTCAAGTCACGCCCTGCCCTCCTTGATTGACAGGTCCAGGCAGCGTTCGTCTCCTCCTGGCGGCAGGATAAATCTGGCGCCTGCGCAGTTCCGTTTACCCAGCACACAGGGCCGGCAGGAGGCGACAAACACTGCCTGGACCTGTCAATCAAGGCCGGCAGGAGGCGACGAACGCTCAATCAAGGACGGCAGGGCGTGACTTGAGGTGGGATCGCTAATGTCAGCCAGTTTAGGGTTAATTCTGGTGACAGAAACCCTTTAAAGACGTGACCTCGTACAGGTGACGACCTCCAGGACCCGCCCCCATCTCACATATGGGGCCCCGTCGCGGGGGCTACGCTTTATCTACGTTCATTTCCAACAGTCGGGCGTTCTGTGATAGGAGCAGGTCCCAGATGGGGGTGGTAGTCCTCCACGACTCCTCGGCACTCACCTGGGGTGGTGATCGCTATAGCGACGCCGTACCCGACTACTTCACGAGACCACCGATTGGCTGCAGTGATCACACAGAGTGTCGGTGACATCATCGCTGCAGCCATGGAAACCAAGACCGCCGTGACCAATAGAGAGTCTCAGGCTGCACAATTTTGGGGTGTCCCGGAAAACATTGTTAAAAGGGTACGCCTTACCCCCCAATGCACAGGTGAGGGGCACCCCAAAATTGTGCAGCCTGAGACTCTCCATTGGTCACGGCGGTCTTGGTTTCCATGGCTGCAGCGATGATGTCACCGACACTCTGCATGATCGCTGCTGCCAATCGTGAGGCAGAGGATAGAATTGTCTTAGAGGGCTTGTTCAGTTTCTTTCTAAAAGTAGACAGCCCCTTTAAGACGCATGCGCTTTCAGACGCAATTATTGCCCCCAAATTGAGCCGCCCCATTATAAGCGGGAAAACAAGGCGAGCTTAGACGTGGTGAGGGGGCTGGAGGGCGGCCATTCTCCTGGAGGGGCCTGCCAGCTGTCCCCCATTCAAAAGAAAGGGAATGATTTTCAGTCATGGAAAATAATTTCTGTCACAAAACCCGCAGCGTGTGAACAGACGGTGTACACAGTACCTGTGCTGAGCAATGCAGGCTGTGCGGGGGCGGGGCCTCACAGGGGGCGGGACACACGTATAACCGTCACAGCCTCACCTCAGACAGCCAGACTCGGAGCCAACTCTCCCGCGCAGACGCCTATTGACGTCACTTCCGGAGGATTCCCTGCTGTCATGGTGACCGCACCTAGCCCCGGAAGAAGCCGTTCCCTTGACAACCGGTCAACATCAAGCGAAGTAGACGGGAGCCGGCGAGCACAAACATGGTGAGAGGAGAGAGAGAGAGCGCTTACATACAATATTACTGAGGGAGATAGATATGAGAGAGAAGATAGGAGATAGATAGATATGAGAGAGAGATATGAACAATAGATATATGTGATAAATCGATGATAGATATGAGAGAGAGATAGATATTATAGATAGATATTAGATAGATATGTGATCTATAGATAAATTAATAGATAGATAATATAGATGGATATAAGATAGATATGTGATAAATGGATAGATAGATAATAAATAGATATGAGACAGATAGATATGTGATCTATAGATAGATATGAGATAGATAGATAGAACATGGATATGTGATGTATAGACAGATGTCCAGTTATCAGCAGCCATGATCCGGATGCACAGGTGACTGTGGCCCCTCGGGCCCCCCCCCCACTTCTCACACATGTTGTCTTCTGCAGCCGGACAGTGTGGTGGGGTCGATCAGCTCCGGCTCTAACGGCTCCCAGCGATCCAAGGCCCGGAAGTACCGCACCAGGGCCCTGAGCTCAGAGGTGGACGAGAGTCTGTTTGGAGTGAAGGTCGGTACTGGAGCGTTGTCAGATGGACCTCCTGTTGTCAGTCTGGGGGTCCGGGAGGTGCTGTAGTCTCGTTCATTTCCACCATTATTCTATGTTTGTCTCCACTACAGCCGGGCTCTCTGGGTAGTCACCCGATGTCTAGGTAACCGACCAAGCATATGGGAGATCTCCTGTCATATAATACAGTATAATCATTTATCAGGAAGCTTTATAAATGAATCCAAGTCTGGGGGAACTGTCTGTGGTGGAGTCATGGAGATGCCCTTTAAGTGTAGCCCTGGGACGCTATATATTGATAACATTCTTATAAAATCTCAAGGAAATCCGTGTAATGTTCATGATTTGTTTCCTAAAAAAGCAACAGCCGAAAAATGATGCTCCGATTGTACAGAAAGCCGAAAGTGGACGGCGTAACGCTGTGTCTGCGCCTACGCGGGGTCGCAAGCCCGAGACCATCCGGATCATCACCAGCGACCTGATCCGAGACCTTATGTAAGTGCAGGTCCAGCCGGTAAATGTAGTGTGTGGGCAGACGACTGGCGATGCCGGACTGAAGAGGCTGATGCAGGTGCTCATCCATAGTCTTACCTGTGTGCCACATTGCTTATTGGCAGCGTGCCCTCCGAGGACCCCTCCGGCCTGTCCCTAATCATGTCCTACCAGGATTTCACTCGCATCAAGAAGAGAGCGCGGGTCCTGACCAAGGAGGAACGGGAGAAGGCAATGCAGGCTGTGAAAGACGAGAAAGAGGCGGCCATTGTAAGACCCATATTCTGGAGTAATCATGTATGACTATGGGGGGCAGCGCTCACACTGACGGGGGTCGCCCATTGTCTGTCCTGCAGGAAGCAGCTAATGAGCGTAAGAACTTCATGAAACAGAAGGAGATGCTTCGTCAGAAGAACGAAAAGCTGAGCGACCTGGAGGAGGAGGCCCAGCAGAGGGCGCAGTACCTCCTCCAGAGGGCCAACACCATGCGCATGGAGCAGGAGGATGAAATTAAGAAACTGAACGAGGTGGGTTCAGACACTGGATGTCTATGGGGAAGGGGGGGTTGTGGCTTTACTTCCCCCCATAAAGGGGACTTTATACTGCCGATGACCACCAGGCTGCGTGAGAATCGATCCCAGCATACCCTACCTGGGGGTGTTATCACTGGAGGTTTCAGGACCTCATGTGATGTCCTGTCATTCACCATTACCCTATTTTCCTGTCTCCCGCTGTTGCCACCAACAGATGATATTGAGCACTAAATGCCACGCCATCCGTGACGCCCAAATCCTAGAAAAAGATCTGATCTCCAAGGAGCTGTTGACTGAGGAGAAGAGGTTGGACCAGATGATGGAGGTGGAACGGCAGCAAGCCATCAAGATGCAGGAGGAGATGGAGGAGCAGCGGAAACTGGAAAAGATTAGGTATCCTCCACACACATCCAGAGCTGCATTCAAAATGCTGCTGGTTTCTAGTTGAGACACTAAGACCACTCATCTCATCATAAGCCTATCCTGGTTCAGAGTGATCTCTATGGTGCATTGTGGGAGAGGTGTCTAGTATTGAAAGCAGTGGACATCTCCCATAACGCACACGTCAGTATGCAGCTATGGTAAGACATGATGTCCCTCAGAAGCAGACATGTAAAGTGAAGCTCCTCGCCCTAGTAGACTAGTCCTAAAAGTCTCTCAGCGACTTCACTTTCGCAAAATTGTGACTTTCTGTCTTCAGAGGAAAACTCCACATCATAAAACAGATGGGGGAAAACGAGCAGTCGAGGATCCTGGACGAGGAGCAGAAGGATCAAGAGGCTCAGCAGATACTTCAGTTTCTAGAGGAGCTTCAGATGGAAGATTACAAGGTGAGACAGGGACAGGTGGGCTGTGGTGTGGAATCATGGCTGGTGCCAGCACCCAGCAGATGCGGGCACACGCCAGGGCTGGGCTTTACATGGGGAGGAAGCAGGGAAAGCTGGATGACAACTGCAATGGGAGATGCAATGGTGACCATGTTGGTTGTCAGTCTATTTGACCTCCAAAAGTAAAAGTTTGGTAAGGACTGGAGGAGAAATCGACAGTCAGTCCATAGGCGGGTCACAGCCTGTTTCTCATCTCCGTTTTGGCGTTTTTCTTTCCACCAGGACATGGAAAGGAAAAAGCAAGAACAGCTGGAAATCCAGGCAGAGATCAAACGCATCAACGCTGAGAACGAGCGGAAGAAGATAGAGCGGAAGGAGCAGGAGCGGCTGGCAGACCTGCGCGTGCTGGAATACACCAAGCAGAAGCTGGTAATGGGGATGATGGGGGTACTTCTTCTCAGTGAGATCAGCCCAGCCGTGGAAGCAGGTCATCAGCGTGTCTTCATTGCTTACACAGGCTCGAGAGGCCGAGTACGAGGCCGAGCAGGAAAAAATTAAGAAGGAGAAAGAAAAGGAAGTCGCTCGCCTCAGAGCCCTGCAGGAAAGAGCCCGGGATCACCGCTCAGAGCAGGTACCCGCCATAATTCACCTCAGGGGTCAGGTTAATAATACACATTTATAGCGGATCTGGTCGTGAGATATCCCTATGAAGATATGTGCTGCCGTCTCTTCACCAACCTGTCCTTGGTGGATCACGTGGCACCTATGGGACCCATAAACCCGAGCTAACCGCTACGAGTCCTGACTAGGGTTGTCACGATTCCAGAATTGAGATTCGATTTCGATACCGTAAAACAGTATTGCGATACTCTATACCATTCCTATCCTATTCTTTGGGGGGACAAGGCAACAAAAAATGGCGAATCGTGCGGTTTAGATTTTTTTTTTTCTGTTACGGCATTCACTGCATAGGAGATATTGTTTAATATTTTAAAAGTTTGCACTTTTTCAGGCGTGGCAATATGTAATATGTTTATCGTTTATAAATTTTATATGGAAAATTGGGAAAGTGGTTGATTTATACTTAATATTTTGGTGGGGGTTTTTTAAACTTTTTATTTTTTTAAACTTTTTATTTTTTTAAACTTTTTATTCGCCCCCTTAGGGCTAGAATCCTTGTCCTATCCCCCCCTGATAGAGATCTATTACAGTGAATAGGATCTTACACTCTCCCTGCTGCCCTGGGCTTTGTGCACACAGCTTACCATGGAGGGCTTCAGTAGCGCCCTGGCTGCCATGGTAACCGATCAGAGCCCCGCGATTGCACTGCTGGGGCTCTGATCGGAACTGCTACTGCCACCAATGAAGGGGGGGACCCTGTGGCCACTGCATCCAATGAATATAATACTGGGGGGGTTGGGGGGGCACTGTGCCACCAATAAAGATAAATATCTTTTAATACAAATATAGGCTGAGGGTGCTGGCGGCAGAATCACATAGCCGGCACCAGACCTCTATGACAGGGGTTAACTGCAACGGATCGCAGCACCTGTCATAGAGGCTATGTGAGTCTGCCACCAGAACCCACCGCCTTTATTTGAATTAATGGGTTAGGGTACTTTCACACTTGCGTTGTTGGATTCCGGCAGGCATTTCCATCAATCCGGATGCAGAGCCATCTGACAAATGCATTGCAATACCGGATCCGTCTCTCCGGTTGTCATCCAGAAAATCGGATCCGGTATTTATATTTTTCAAATTTTTAAAGGTCTGCGCATGTGCAGACCGCAAAACCGGATCAGTTTTTCCAGAACACTTGGGGCCGGATCCGGCATTAATGCATTTCAATGGAAAATAATGCTGATCGGGCATTCCGGAATTTTGGACAGAGAAAATACCGCACCATGCTGTGGTATTTTCTCAGTCCAAAAACCGTACAGTGACTGAACTGAAGACATGCTGATGCATCCTGAACGGATCGCTCTCCATTCAGAATGCATTAGGATAAAACTGATCAGTTTTTTCCGGTATTGAGCCCCTAGGACGGAACTCAATATCGGAAAAGTTTGAAAGTACCCTTAGTTATCTTTATTGGTGGTGCAGTGGCCACAGCCTCTCTCTCTCCTCATTGGTGGCAGTGGCAGCACAGTGGGGACGGAGGGACTCTCTCCTTCTCCCCTGTGCTGCTGAGGAGAACATGGCGCGCGCTGCTCTCTGATACTAGGCTGCTCAGTAGTGCAGCCTAGTATCGGTAAATGGCAAATCCCAGTATCAAATTTATCTGGATACAAAAGTATCGATTGGGTATCGATAATTCGATACCCGGTGCAACCCTACTCCTGACCCATCCATAGACGCCCACAGTGCGCTCAGCCAAGCCAGACACATTAGATTGTTAGTGGGTTGGCCAATAATAGACAAATATGTGAATGACGGTGACGTGCTTGGATTCGGCAGCTCACCTCAGCCAATCACTGCCCTCAGCTATGGTTGACCACAGAGGTCTTCTCATTGACAGTGGCGGGAGTACCGGACCCTCAGCGCAGACAACGGCACTGGAGAACAGGGGGAGCATATATATTTTTTGGACTTTAGGACATTAAAATAAGACAACTCCCAGCACTCCAGCAATTTGAATAGGCCCTGGCACTCCGGTTACACAGCTCCTTCTTACAGATAATGAAAGAAGCAATGTCCTTCGTAGTCTGATATGTCTTCTGTTCCAGGATGCTCTCCGGGCCAAGAGAAACCAAGAAGCCATGGAGAGAGCGTGGCGTCAGAAAGAGAAGGAAGAAGCGTTGAAGCAAACAGAGATGAATACCACCTTGAAGAAGACTCGCCTGGAGCAGGTGGCTCAGAAGGAGCACTTTTTGGCCGTGCAGGCCCAACGGGACCGTGCGGAATTTGACAGGGTTTTACGGTATGGAGAACGATTGTTACTGCTTAATGATATTTCAGTGCAGCTCCTTGATTGAATTCTCCTGAACTTCCCACCCCAGGGTCCAACGGGAGCTGATGAAGAAAGAGCACAACGAGCAGGAGGAAAAGGCCAGTCAGCTGACAAAGCACGCAGGAGAGCTGAGGCGCCAGGTGCGGGAGAATGAGCAGAAGCAAGTCCTAGAGCGTATTGATCATTTCGAGGAGGGGAAGAGGTTGGATGAAGAGGCGCGGCAGCGTAGGGCACGTCTGGATGAACTGAAGCAGAAGAAGTTAGAAGAGCTGCGGTGAGTGTGAGAGACAACGCCATAGCACAACTGATGATGACCATGCGGTAATCATCAAAGACATTGCTTTATTCCTGAAAGCCATGGCCAGTTTACATTTCTGGAGTCTGGGGAAGTAGAGGACATACCATGTGGATGCTGTAGTGGCGGCCATATTGTCAGTCACCCTGCTTTCCCAGACACAGATGTAGTTTAGAACTTCAGACGATTCCATCACTGCTCGTTTATCTTCTCCTTGTTCTCTTTCAGAATGGCCGGCCTCCCTGACAAGTACTGCTCAATGGTGGCACGGAAAGCTGATGCCCATCTCACCGCTGTCCACTAAGGAGCGGAGAGCCCCAGACTGTTCGGGATTGTGTCACGTGTTAATGGCGTGTTAGCTGTAGCTGACAAACAATATACACATTTGTCTGACGTCTCTTGTCTGTGGTTTGTCTATAGACTGTCACGCCTTATTTTACCTGCAGGGGGCACTACATACATTGCAGCTCACGAGAGTTCTCTGGAATTTTTGCTGATGTCTCAGCTCTCGCCGAATTGTGATGTGTAGATGTAAATAAGATATATAAGGGTCCTGCAGAAATCAGCAACAGGATGTGTGTCGAGTGCACTGATATTAGCCCTATACCCACCGGGCTAGAATATGCCACCAATGTCAGATAGGTACAAGTCCCTTCAGTGCCATGTCTTGCTCATGTGGAACTTGTACGTAAAAAGCCATATATAGGATGGTTCCTTAATAAATTAAAGGAATAATAATAATATAATAATCTTTATTTCTATAGCATTACCATGTTCCGCAGCGCTGTACAATCAGAGGGTTCATGTACAAAACAAAAGACATCACAAAGTTACTGGCTAATATACAACTGAAACACTAGGAGCGAGGGCCCTGCTCGCAAGAGCTTACAATCTATGAGAAAGTGGGGGTGACACATAGGGTAGTTGACTGTTCAAAATAATAGCAGTGTGTTTAAAAAAGTGAATAAAGCTCAGAATCCTTCTAATAGCTTTTATTTCCATCCACACAAATACATTGGGAACACTACACATTCTATTACAAATCAAAACATGAAGAAAAAGATATCAAATTTGTGTTTGAAGGAAAGTTAATATTAGACTGTTCAAAAAAATTAGCAGTGTTTGTCTTCTTCTTTACAAACTCAAACATTCACTATATAAACTGAGAAACGTCTGAAGGTTTTCTTTCCTCTGAATCCCGTCACTAGTATTTAGTTGTATAACCACGGTTTCTGAGAACTGCTGGACGTCTGTGCTGCTCGGAGTCACCACCTTCTGCCCCTGTGACCAGGTTCTCCAGCCCAGGAGGATCGGACGACATTCCATAGTTCTTCTCTATTTCTTGGTTTCGTCTCAGAAACTGCATTTTTTATGTCACCCCACACGTTTTGTATTGGACTAAGATCCGGGGATTGGGCCGGCCGCTCCATAACGTCAATCTTGTTGGCCTGGAACCAAGATGTTGCCCGTTTACTGGTGTGTTTGGGGTCGTTGTCTTGTTGGAACACCCATTTCAAGGGCATTTCTTCTTCAGCATAAGGCAGCCGGACCTCTTCCAGTATTCTGATGTATTCACACTGACCCATGATCCCTGGTCTGCGATAAATAGGCCCAACACGTAGTATGAGAGACATTTCCGTATCATGATGCTTGGTCCACCATGCTTCACTGTCTTCACAGTGTCCTGTGGCTGAATTCAGTGTTTGGGGGTCGTCTGACAAAATGTCTCCGGCCACTAGACCCAAAAAGAACAATCTTCCTTTCATCAGTCCACAGAATGTCTCTTTAGGCCGGTCAATGTGCTCTTCGGCAAATTGTAACCTCTTCAGCACATGTCTTTTTTTCAACAACTTTGCGGGGGCTTCTTGCAGATCGCTTGGCTTCACATAGGCGTCTTCTCATTATAACAGGACTCACAGGTGACTTTGCACCTTCTTTTATCTTCCTGGAGCTGATTGTTGGCTGGGTCCTTGCCATTTTGTCTATTCTTCTATACATTCGAATGGTAGTTTTTCGCTTTCTTCCACGTCTTTTAGGTTTTGGTTGCCATTTTAAAGCATTTGCGATCATTTTAGCTGAGCAGCCGATCATTTTCTGCACTTTATGTTTTTCCCTCTCCAATCAACTTTGTAAGGTACGCCGTTCTTCTGAACAATGTCTGGAACGACCCATTTTCCTCAGTATTTCAGGGAGAAATGCACTGTAACCAACATGTACATTTGCTGCCTTCCTTCCTTAAATAAGGGCAATAATTGCCACCTGTTTTTCAAAGAATGAATGACCTCAATCATTGAACTCCACACTGCTATTATTTTGAACATGCCCCTTTCAATTCGTGATTCAATAACACAGAATCGGCAGCATGCACAGTACAGACCAAAAGTTTGGACACGCCTTCTCATTCAAAGAGTTTTCTTTATTTTCCTGACTATGAAAGTTGTAGATTCACACCGAAGGCATCAAAACTATGAATTAACACATGTGGAATTATATACCTAACAAACAAGTGTGAAACAGCTGAAAATATGTCATATTCTAGGTTCTTCAAAGTAGCCACCTTTTGCTTTGATTACTGCTTTGCACACTCTTGGCATTCTCTTTGCAGAGACATAGCTTATTAAGCAAGAGTAGATTAGACGTTCAAGGAGTTTAGAGATGAAGGAGAGGTTAGAAATAGGTCGGTAGTTAGCAGCAGTTTTTTAGTAGTGGGGTTATAACAGAGTGTTTGAAAGAGGAAGCCTGGAGACGACTTCATCTGTTATTGGTTGGGGACTGGGAGACTGGGAGAATATTTCCTGCTGGATGTTACCAATCTTGTCTCTTAAGTAAATGGCCAGGTCATCGGCACAGAGGTCCGTGATGGGTACATGAACTTTAGGGCTTAGACGGGAATGGAAAGTGTCAAAGAGTTGTTTTAGGTTGTTTGAGAGGAGATTAGAGAGTTGAAGTACTTGGCAATGTTGAGAGCCAGAATGTAGGTTTAAAGCATAAATTTACTATGGAGGAAGTCTGCTGATATTCGTGATTTTCTCTATAAGCGTTCTGCACATCTGGAGCACCACTGGAGAAAACGTGAGACAGGTGTGTGCCAGGGTTGTCTTGTTCTGTGTCGAGAGGGTCGGAGTGATATTGGAGCTGCTTCATCCAGGGTGGTTTTGAGGGTATGGTTATAATGATTGGCCGCGAGGTCTGGACAGGAGAGGGAAGAGATTGGGGTAAGAGCTAACTGTACGGTGTCAATGAGTTGCTGGTAGTAATGGAGGATTCTGAGCAATAATTATCACATACAAATTGATTGACAGAATGAGACACAAAGGCTGATGTGCAGCGATAATGGAGCGGTTACATAGCGCATCTTCTAGGCGCATTTCGAGGACCCTTTTCTATCCTCAGTAGCTTGTAGACAATTCAGAGTTAAAAGACGACTGGTTGAGGCATCTCCAAAACGTCAGGTCTTACTGATATGCAGTGGTTAGTACCTACCGCAAGGAAGAACAACCGTGACAGGGTCATGGGAGTCCAAGGCTCATTGATACATGTGGAAGTGAAGGCAGGTCCATCTGGCCCAGTCTCACAGAAGAGCTACTCTACAGCAAAATAATAACAACATGACACACGGGAGATCTCAGCTTGTGGTGTATGGTGCTGGACTGCCGAGTCCGTGCGTGGGGAAGAGATGGCACCAGGATGCACTATGGGAATAAGACAAGCCGGTGGAGGCAGTGTAATGCTCTGGGCAGTGTTCTGCTGGAAACCTTGGTTCTGGCATCTTGTTGATGTGCAGTGGTGCCCTCTAATGGCAGTGGTCTCTTCCAGCAGGATAATGCCTCACCCACACCGAAACAACTGTTCAGGAACGAGAACCAAAGAGATCAAGATGATGACTTGTCTCCAAATTCCCAGATCTCAATCCAATCGTCATCTGTGAGATGTTCTGGAGAAACGACTCCAGTGCTTGGAGGCCACACCGAGCAAAAAAGGGTTGTACAAATGGTAGTTTTTTATTTAAAAAGAATCAAAATAGTATAAAAACTAGAGGATGTGATACTCCCTAATACTACCATTATGACGTTTCCTGGGTCTTCCCATCAGTCTCTACTTCTTGGTTCCTCTCAAAACACAGGAAAAAGGACCACTCCGCCAATCACTCGCCATATGATCCGCCTCAGACGACAACTGGCTGAGCTGTTTCTTATTTCTCGAGAGGAACCAGAAAGCATAGGGACAGGATTATGGAGTAGGGTCTGGGGTTTTGATATCCTGAGTGTATATACATTTTGATCTACTAAAGTTCTCCTGAAAACAACATAAACAGAGATTTGCTGCCCGGAGTCTCCACGATTATGTCCTGAACCAGACTTCCTCTTCCATATTTTGTAATTGTAACATGTGAGATAGTGTGCTATTATACAGGGTGAGGTCAGGCAGTGATAGACGGGAGGAAATGGGAGATTACATTGATAAACATTGAGTTTCCAGTATATCTAGTCCTATCATGTGTGATACTATCTGCTGAGCCAGCAAAAGCAGCGCGAAGGCCGACAGCCCGGCATCAGGCTGCATAGAAACCTCCACACGACCAACTATGCTGTAGATGCTATAATTTAATTACTGCTGCCTCCATGATGGATCACCTATAAATTAATTTGTTATAGAAGCAGTACCCTAATAGTCATGTACCATCGTTTCAGATAAACTGAGGTGGCATACCTCCCAACTTTTTGGACAGCCAAAGAGGAACACTTATGTTTATTATGTGAAAGGTCCACTTTTCCTGCATATTTATATACTTCAATAGCTTTTTTTTTACACAATAGAGCTAAAATGATCTGAATATAAAGATTTCTAAAATCTAAATTACATCAAATAAGGAAATAATATGCAAGGTGGGATTTAATATATAGATAGCAACCAGGGAGACACATTCTGGGTCAATATTGTAAATTTAATAATGCAAAACTATACCTTAGATCAAAAAGAGGGACATTTAAGGAGCAAAGAGGGACACTTAGGAGGTATGAGGTGGTTACTGTCCTTAAAGGGGTATTCTCATCTTCCCTTTTCATACTTACCTTCCTTGAGCGTGACGTTCACTTCCTGGATTCTTCTCCCGGCCGGGCCGCGCTTGCGCAGAAGACTGAAGATTTTCTCCCGGCCGGGCCGCGCAATGTCCTGAACGCGCGGCGTGCGTGTTCACGGCTCTGTACTATACTGGCCAGGAGAATTCATCATGGCGCATGCGCGGCAGCTTGCGCATTCAGGACATTGAGCGGCCCGGACGAGAGAGAATCTTCAGTCTTCTGCGCAAGTGCGGCCCGGCGAGATCCGACAGGAGAGGAGGCCGTAACCAGGGGAGACCAAAGACAACATCAGGTAAGAGGGGACTTATTTTCTAAAAAAAAGGGTGGGAATTAGGTAATTAAATGTATTAAGAAAAATTATCACTGTCAAATCATTAACAGATTTAACAGTGATCATCAAGATGAGAATACCCCTTTAAATCCTCTGCCACTTTTGTTATCATATACCTATCACATTCCATACCACACCATAAGGGCAAATACCCCTTGCTGTGTCAATTACATACCAGTGTGGTGTTTTAGGCTACTTTCACACTAGCGTTGTTTTAATCCGGCGTTCAATTCCGACACTGGAACTGCCCGCCGGATCCGGAAAAACGTGTGAAAACGCATTACATTTGAATCCTGATCAGGCTTTCGATCACAATGGAAAAATGCATTGGAAAAAACTGATCCGCCATTTATGGACTTTAACTTTTTTTTCACATTTTTCGGGTTTAACATGCAAAAGCCGGATCCGTTTTGACTGAACACACGGGGCCGGATCCGGCGTTAATGCAAGTCAATGGGAAAAAAGCCTGATCAGGCGTTCAGTCAAAGTGTTCAGGCTTTTTGGCCGGAGGTAAAAATACTGCATGCTACGTTTTTCTGAAAAGCCTGATCAGTCAAAAAGACTGAACTGAAGACATCCTGATGCATCCTGAAGGACTGACTCTCCATTCAGAATGCATTAGGATAAAACTGATCAGTTCTTTTCCGGATTTGAGCCCCTAGGACGGAACTCAGCGCCGGAAAAGAAAAACGCTAGTGTGAAAGTACCCTAATACTGCTCCTATGTACAGGAATATAACTACTATAATACTGCTCCTAGGTACAAGAATATAACTACTATAATACTGCTCCTAGGTACAAGAGTATAACTACTATAATACTGCTCCTATGTACAAGAATATAACTACTATAATACTGCTCCTATGTACAAGAATATAACTACTATAATACTGCTCCTATGTACAAGAATATAACTACTATAATACCGTCTCCTATGTACAATGAATATAACTACTATAATACTGCTCCTATGTACAAGAATATAACTACTATAATACTGCTCCTATGTACAAGAATATAACTACTATAATACTGCTCCTATGTACAAGAATATAACTACTATAATACTGCTCCTATGTACAAGAATATAACTACTATAATACTGCTCCTATGTACAAGAATATAACTACTATAATACTGCCTCCTATGTACAAGAATATAACTACTATAAACTGCTCCTATGTACAAGAATATAACTAATATAATACTGCTCCTATGTACAAGAATATACTACTATAATACTGCCTCCTATGTACAAGACTATAACTACTATAATACTGCTCCTATGTACAAGAACTATAACTACTATAATACTGCTCCTATGTACAAGAATATAACTACTATAATACTGCTCCTATGTACAAGAATATAACTACTATAATACTGCCTCCTATGTACAAGAATATAACTACTATAATACTGCTCCTATGTACAAGAATATAACTACTATAATACTGCCTCCTATGTACAAGAATATAACTACTATATACTGCCTCCTATGTACAAGAATATAACTACTATAATACTGCTCCTATGTACAAGAATATAACTACTATATACTGCTCCTATGTACAAGAATATAACTACTATAATACTGCTCCTATGTACAAGAATATAACTCTATAATACTGCTCCTATGTACAAGAATAATAACTACTATAATACTGCTCCTATGTACAAGAATATAACTACTATAATACTGCCTCCTATGTACAAGAATATAACTACTATAATACTGCTCCTATGTACAAGAATATAACTAATATAATACTGCTCCTATGTACAAAGAATATAACTACTATAATACTGCTCCTATGTACAAGATATAACTACTATAATACTGCTCCTATGTACAAGACTATAACTACTATAATACTGCTCCTATGTACAAGAATATAACTACTATATACTGCTCCTATGTACAAGAATATAACTACTATAATACTGCCTCCTATGTACAAGAATATAACTACTATAATACTGCTCCTATGTACAAGAATATAACTACTATAATACTGCTCCTATGTACAAGAATATAACTACTATAATACTGCTCCTATGTACAAGAATATAACTACTATAATACTGCCTTCCTATGTACAAGAATATAACTACTATAATACTGCTCCTATGTACAGGAATATAACTACTATAATACTGCTCCTATGTACAAGAATATAACTACTATAATACTGCTCCTATGTACAAGAATATAACTACTATAATACTGCTCCTATGTACAAGAATATAACTACTATAATACTGCTCCTATGTACAAGAATATAACTACTATAATACTGCTTCTATGTACAAGACTATAACGACTATAATACTGCTCCTATGTACAAGACTATAACTACTATAATACTGCTCATATGTACAAGATATAACTAATATAATACTGCTCTATGTACAAGAATATAACTACTATAATACTGCTCCTATGTACAAGAATATAACTACTATAATACTGCTCCTATGTACAAGAATATAACTACTATAATACTGCTCCTATGTACAAGAATATAACTACTATAATACTGCTCCTATGTACAAGAATATAACTACTATAATACTGCTCCTATGTACAAGAATATAACTACTATAATACTGCTCCTATGTACAAGAATATAACTATATAACTGCCTCCTATGTACAAGAATATACTACTATAATACTGCTCCTATGTACAAGAATATAACTACTATAATACTGCTCCTATGTACAAGAATATAACTACTATAATACTGCTCCTATGTACAAGAATATAACTACTATAATACTGCTCCTATGTACAAGAATATAACTACTATAATACTGCTCCTATGTACAAGAATATAACTACTATAATACTGCTCCTATGTACAAGAATATAACTACTATAATACTGCTCCTATGTACAAGAATATAACTACTATAATACTGCTCCTATGTACAAGAATATAACTACTATAATACTGCTCCTATGTACAAGAATATAACTACTATAATACTGCTCCTATGTACAAGAATATAACTACTATATGCTATATCTCCTCTACAATATGTAAGAATATAACTACTATAATACTGCTCCTATGTACAAGAATATAACTACTATAATACTGCTCCTATGTACAAGAATATAACTACTATAATACTGCTCCTATGTACAAGAATATAACCTACTATAATACTGCCTCCTATGTACAAGAATATAACTACTATAATACTGCCCTCTATGTACAGAATATAACTACTATAATACTGCCTTCCTATGTACAAGAATATAACTACTATAATACTGCCATCCTATGTACAGAATATAACTACTATAATACTGCCTCCTATGTACAAGAATATAACTACTATAATACTGCCTCCTATGTACAGAATATAACTACTATAATACTGCTCCTATGTACAAGAATATAACTACTATAATACTGCTCCTATGTACAAGAATATAACTACTATAATACTGCTCCTATGTACAAGAATATAACTACTATAATACTGCCTACTATGTACAAGAATATAACTACTATAATACTGCCTCCTATTGTACAAGAATATAACTACTATAATACTGCTCCTATGTACAAGAATATAACTACTATAATACTGCTCCTATGTACAAGATATAACTACTATAATACTGCTCCTATGTACAAGAATATAATACTATAATACTGCTTCTATGTACAAGAATATAACTACTATAATACTGCCTCCTATGTACATGAATATAACTACTATAATACTGCCTCCTATGTACAAGAATATAACTACTATAATACTGCCTCCTATGTACATGAATATAACTACTATAATACTGCCTCCTATGTACAAGAATATAACTACTGTAATACTGCTCCTATGTACAAGAATATAACTACTATAATACTGCCTCCTATGTACAAGAATATAACTACTATAATACTGCTCCTATGTACAAGAATATAGCTACTATAATACTGCTCCTATATACAAGAATATAACTACTATAATACTGCTCCTATGTACAAGAATATAACTACTACAATACTGCTCCTATGTACAAGAATATAACTACTATAATACTGCTCCTATGTACAAGAATATAACTACTATAATACTGCCTCCTATGTACAAGAATATAACTACTATAATACTGCTCCTATGTACAAGAATACGCTGTAACTAGAGTATTATAGTAGTTACACTTGTTGTGAAGGAAACTAAGAAGCCCCTCACAGCCCTGACACTTGGCTCCTATTCCTATCAGAATTCACTAGGATGAATGTTGCTAAACCTTAGCATTAGTAATATTATTACTCCACAGGTGTGACATCAGCCATGTCGTTCATCACATCATTTTGTGCTGACAACTCTTGGGTGGAGTGAGATTTATTTTTGCTTTTTCGAGAAGAGTCTTCTTACACTTTGCCTTGAGCACAAATGTGTTGCACAACCAGTCACCAAAATCTATGTAGACGAGGTTGCCCATCATCCCAGCCACACCTATTACCTAAAATATTCTATGTATAGCATGGGTTGAGCACCATGAAAGGGTGCAGCTTTCAGTAGCACAGATATTTCCTGAAGTGCCACAGAAGTAAAGGGGACCGCAATGGGGTCTGCGTAAACCCCAAAGTATAATACAGTAGTACCAGACCTTGTCTACTGCATGAGATGTTCTCTGAATACTAACAAAAATGTTTCCATTCACTAACATTAGTGATTTATCGATTTCTATAAATCATATTTCAATTTAAAGGTACATTATTGAATTGCCACATGTAGTTCCACTGTTGACCACCGTCCACGACGCATGGTTCCCTTGAAGACAATGCGATAGCGCCCCCCTAAATGGGTAACCTATGGATCTCCTGCTAGATTATTGGATAGTGGGAGTAATAGTAACCTTATATTAGGGGATTGGTATTTAGGCAGTTGTATGCCTCTTGGCAAAATACCTAAAAAACAAAGGTACAGTAAGCCATCCTCCCTGGGTGTCACCTTGCGGAGGACACTTACCTCTCGTCCCATCTCGTACAGGTGTGTCTTGTTCTCTCAGCGCCCAGGACTCGTAGCACAGGTTTTGCAGCTTTTGCTCTGTGTACAGGTCTCTTCACACGCTGTTCTTCACAGCTGCTTCAGAGGAACCTACCCTTCTGGGATCAGAATGGACGACCAGTGGGTGACCTGGTGGGTTATTCTGGGATTCATGCCAGGTAAGTGCCTATGAGTGCGTTACGTTATGTTTCCTACCTGTGTGTTATAGATTGTACGTTTGTATGTATCATATCAACCTCCGGCTGGTGCTACAACAGCCTGAGAACTTCCACTCCTTTATCTTATGTGAGAGGGAAAGGCAACGTAATATTTTATAACAAACCAGTTTAAGGGGAACTCTGTGTGCACACCCCTGATCAGGTGTCAGGGGCCTCTCCAAATCTACTCAAGGTCTGTTGACTTTAATGGATGGTGGAGGTAAGTCAATGCCACAATATTTGGACCTGGTATAGGTTACCGCTATGTGCTGGCTCTTCACTCAGCAGTATGTAATTTTGGGCATTTTTTGAAATCTGTGATGTCATCGTAGTGGGTGGAGCTTATATATTTTTATTTTGGCTCATCAGGGTCGGATAGGCCCATCAGAGTGGCAGAAGATCTTTCGGTGGGCCCAGGTCCTGACACAATAGTTGTTCTTAAATGTCCAGAAGGCAACCTTAGTTGGAGGTGACTTTGGAGCTGATCACTTACCACTAGGGTCTATTACTTACAGGTGTGTACAGATGGAGCCATCTTATCTGGTGGCCACAAGCAGAGGCGTACATAGATAAGTAAGGGCCCCTTAGCAAGGATCAAACCAGGCCCCCACACAGGACAGAAGGGTTTCTGCCGAAACCCTTTTCAATGTTCTTTGGGCCATTTTTCAGTGCTTCATTTGAGTCCTAACTCCTGACCAAGTTTTTACCCCCAGTAGAAGAGGAGAAGACTTGGTCTTTCGCATGGTCTGCCGCTATGGTAGTTACAACCCTGGCTACAAGGAACCTCAGTCTGGTACTCTGGTTCAAAGTGTCTCAGCAAATCTGCTCCATGTTTTGGAATTCTCTTCCCGTTTTGTGTACACAGCTTCTATGCAGCCCCATGTGTTTCCTGCAGGTCTACGTTACTCCATCCATCTGCCTCCTCTACTACTACCTTTACGTTATCAAGAAGGAGCCATGGAGTGGAGTAACACATGACCACAAAGGATTTGTTTATAAGCTGAAACCATGGAAACACATAATTCCATATAGGAGCTGTGTACAGCATACTGGAAGATACTGGACTACTGGACTATTTTTTATAGAGACATCTGAGAAATATCACCCACCATCCTTCATACAGGTTTATGAATTTTTTCTAACATGAATATCTTTCCTGGGGCAAAAGGAATGTGATAGGACGGGTTATAAGGGTGTATTCAGAGGAGAATGATGGTCTTGGGGAAATTTCCTAACCTGTCTTGGGTCTGTTCCATCCAAGCTTGAAGGCCAGGTGTTTTTAAAGTTTCATGATAGGTGACAGACATGGGTTAGGGAAGATCAGATACTTCAGAGATCTCCACTTAAAGGAACGCTCCAGTCTCTACAGGCCTCAACTACCTGTAACTGTAGGCACAGGAAGGAGGAGTCTGACACATTTTCTAGTGTAGGGAAAAAGGTGTCAGAGAGCCAAGAGCTGCCACAGTGTAGAGACTAGCATATGACCAACGTGAAGACAACCCATGAGCCATGAAAGATGCACATACTATCAGTCTCAGCTTTCATGTTAACTGCCCTGTAGAGGAGTCTTCTTATATAACATATGACCCCCATTATCACACACCAGACCCTCCCCTTTATACAGACCCCAGACCAAAGCCCTCAACTATACAAACCTCCATTAATACAGACCCCAGAGCAAACCCTCATCTATACAGGCCCCAGACCAGACCACTCATCCATAAGGACCCAAAGGCTAAAGCCCCCAATATATACAGACTCGAGGTGAAACACCAATCTATACAGACCCATGGCCCCCAACTATACAGATCCCAGACCAAAACCCTTAACTATACAGACCCCTATTAATACAGACCCAGAGCAAACCCCCATCTATATAGGCCCCAGACCAGACCTCTCATCCATAAAGACCCAAAGGCTAAAGCCACCTATATATACAGACCTGAGGTAAAACTCAAGTTTATACAGACCCAAAGCTTAACCCCTATCAATACAGACACAACCCCCCAACTATACAGACCCCAGACCAAAGCCCCCAACTATACAGACCCCCTTTAATACAGACCCAGAGCAAACCCCCATCTATGTAGGCCCCAGACCAGACTTCTCATCTATAAAGACCCAAAGACCCCAATATATACAGACCTGAGGTGAAACTCTAGTCTATACAGACCCAAAGCCAAACCCCTACCAATACAGACCAAAGCCCCCAACTATACAGACCCCAGAACAAAGCCCCCAAATTTACAGATCCCAGACCAAAGCCCCCAACTATACAGACCCCAGGCCAAATCGCCCAACTATACACACCACAGACTAAAGCCCCCAACTATACATACCCCTATTAATACAGACCCAAGAGCAAACCCCCATCTATATAGGCTCCAGACCAGACCTCTCATCCATAAAGACCCCAATATATACAGACCTGGGGTGAAACTCTAGTCTATACAGACCCAAAGCCAAACCCCTATCAATACAGACCAAAGCCCCCAATTATACAGCCCCCAGACCAAAGCCCCCAACTATACACACCCTAATTAATACAGACCCCAGAGCAAACCCCTCATTCATAGTCACCCCAGGTGAAACTCCCATAAATACAGACCCAAGACCAAAGCACCTATCTATACAGACCGCAGGCCAAATCTCCCAATTATATAGACCCCAGATAAGACCCTCATTTATATAGACCCTAGAATAAATTCCCCAAACATATAGACCCCGGCCACTGCTGATGGATTGCAGGGTGGTCACAACGATGGAAATGAGCAGTGTATAATGTGATGGAAAAATGAATCCAGCCAGTGAAGGAAGCAATATGGACAATCACAATACATTAGTAAGTGCCTTGTATTAGCTTTCTCTACATGATAAATGCAGTTTGCAACTGAGACAACCCCTTGAAGGCCATGTCCACCTCCTGCTCCTACGGATATAGGTCTTCACTAGAGAAAAATCTCTTACTACTTTTCGTATACAGACCTTGTGCAAACTTATGTAACTCCAGAGTGACAGACTTTGTAGCGTGACGTCACTGCGTGGTCCGCAGACTACACAAGGTTGGTTTGTGGTCCGTAGCCATGTCCGCAAAGGAACTCTATACACAAAATGCTAGTTTTTTTTTGTATAGCTGTTTAAATATAATTTTTTGATTCATTAGAGCAATTTTGGGATTTCAAACAGTCCAGGCAACCTTTACCCAGAGTGAGCATTGATGTCAGCCATTCCCATACCCAAAGGGCAGAGCCCTGGTGAGTGGTGGCGATGATCTCTGAGGCTATATCCTCTGGACTGCTGGAATTCATGAGTGGAGTGCGAATACACTTTAATTACATATAATATAAAAAAAGGAAGTATGACGGAAACCCTAGAGATTTCCGGAGAAGTTGTGTACGAGGTCCGGTAGAATTCTTTACATTTCTAAGACTTGTTCAACCAGTTCCGAGTTTCTGTTTATTGGCTAAGAGAAGCAAAGGTGAAAGTCTCTGCGAGCTCCTCTCATCCGAAGGAAAAACTATAGTCCGAGTGTAGTGCTGCTGTATATACACTGCACAGTACTACTTTCTGTCCTGTATACTGGGTGTAATCCTCAGTATATATATACACTGCACAGTACTACTTTCTGTCCTGTATACCGGGCGTAATCCTCAGTATATACAGTTGCAAGAAAAAGTATGTGAACCCTTCGGAATGATATGGATTTCTGCACATATTGGTCATAAAATGTGATCTGATCTTCATCTAAGTCACAACAATAGACAATCACAGTCGGCTTAACCTAATAACACACAAAAAATTAAACGTTACCTTGTTTTTATTGAACACGCCATGTAAACATTCACAGTGCAGGTGGAAAAGTATGTGAACCCCTAGACTAATGACATCTCCAAGAGCTAATTGGAGTGAGGTGTCAGCCATCTGGAGTCCAATCAATGAGATGAGATTAAAGGTGTCAGCCAACTGGAGTCCAATCAATGAGATGAGATTGGAGGTGTTGGTTACAGCTGCCCTGCCCTATAAAACACACACCAGTTCTGGGTTTGCTTTTCACAAGAAGCATTGCCTGATGTGAATGATGCCTCGTACAGAAGAGCTCTCAGAAGACCTACAATTAAGAATTGTTGACTTGCATAAAGCTGGAAAGTGTTATAAAAGGATCTCCAAAAGACTTGCTGTTCATCAGTCCACGGTAAGACAAATTGTCTATAAATGGAGACAGTTCAGCACTGCTGCTACTCTCCCTAGGAGCGGCCGTCCTGTAAAGATGACTGCAAGAGCACAGAGCAGACTGCTCAATGAGGTGAAGAAGAATCCTAGAGTGTCAGCTAAAGACTTACAAAAGTCTCTGGCATATGCTAACATCCCTGTGAGCGAATCTAGAATACGTAAAACACTAAACAAGAATGGATTTCATGGGAGGATACCACAGAGGAAGCCACTGCTGTCCAAAAAAAAAACATTGCTGCACGTTACAGTTTGCACAAGAGCACCTGGATGTTCCACAGCAGTACTGGCAAAATATTCTGTGGACAGATAACACCAAAGTTGAGTTGTTTGGAAGAAACACACAACACTATGTGTGGAGAAAAAGAGGCACAGCAACATCAAAACCTCATCCCAACTGTGAAGTATGGTGGTGGGGGCATCATGGTTTGGGGCTGCTTTGCTGTGTCAGGGCCTGGACAGATTGCTATCATCGAAGGAAAAATGAATTCCCAAGTTTATCAAGACATTTTGCAGGAGAACTTAAGGCCATCTGTCCACCAGCTGAAGCTCAACAGAAGATGGGTGTTGCAACAGGACAACGACCCAAAGCATAGAAGTAAATCAACAACAGAATGGCTTAAACAGAAGAAAATCCGCCTTGTGGAGCGGCCAAGTCAGAGTCCTGACCTCAACCCGATTGAGATACTGTGGCAGGACCTCAAGAAAGCGATTCCCACCAGACATCCCGAGAATATTGCTGAACTGAAACAGTTCTGTAAAGAGGAATGGTCAAGAATTACTCCTGACCGTTGTGCACGTCTGATCTGCAACTGCAGGAAACGTTTGGTGGAAGTTATTGCTGCCAAAGGAGGTTCAACCAGTTATTAAATCCAAGGGTTCACATACTTCTTCCACCTGCACTGTGAATGTTTGCACGGTGTGTTCAATGAAAACATGGTAACATTTAATTATTTGTGTGTTATTAGGTTAAGCAGACTGTGATTGTCTATTGTTGGGACTTAGATGAAGATCAGATCATATTTTATCACCAATTTGTGCAGAAATCCATATAATTCCAAAGGGTTCACATACTTTTTCTTGCAACTGTATACACACTGCACAGTACTACTTCTCTGTCCTGTATACTGGGTGTAATTCTCAGGCACACATTATTTTGATGCTCTCAGCATTATTTAATGTGGGAAAATCAGGTACTTTTCCACATAGCTGGTGGCCATAGGTACCTTCCTGTATTCAACTGCATTGCAATCTTTATGAATGTGGTGCACCTCAATGCTACAACAAGGAGGCAGTATATTGTGCTGCACTGTGGTATCTGGTTCTGCTGGGGCAGTATATTGTGCTGCACTGTGGTATCTGGTTCTGCTGGGGCGGTATATTGTGCTGCACTGTGGTATCTGGTTCTGCTGGGGCGGTATATTGTGCTGCACTGTGGTATCTGGTTCTGGTGGGGCGGTATATTGTGCTGCACTGTGGTATCTGGTTCTGCTGGGGCAGTATATTGTGCTGCACTGTGGTATCTGGTTCTGCTGGGGCGGTATATTGTGCTGCACTGTGGTATCTGGTTCTGCTGGGGCGGTATATTGTGCTGCACTGTGGTATCTGGTTCTGGTGGGGCGGTATATTGTGCTGCACTGTGGTATCTGGTTCTGGTGGGGCGGTATATTGTGCTGCACTGTGGTATCTGGTTCTGCTGGGGCGGTATATTGTGCTGCACTGTGGTATCTGGTTCTGCTGGGGCGGTATATTGTGCTGCACTGTGGTATCTGGTTCTGCAGGGGCGGTATATTGTGCTGCATTGTGGTATTGCTGGCCCCGCCTACTTCTGTTGTCCCTTACTCATTATGTAGCTCCACCCTCTATAAATTTTATTTTATTATTATTATTATTTATTTATTATGCAGAGAAAGTTTCCATGGTTACGACCATCCTGTAATCCAGCAGCTGTGGTCGTGCTTGCACACTATAGAAAAAAGCACCAGCCTATGTGAGCTCCTACAGTCCTATAGTGTGCAAGCACGACCACCGCTGCTGGATTACAGGACGGTCGTAAGCACGGAAACGAGCAGTGTATAATGTGATGCAAAGGAGGCAATATGGCGACTCACAATACATTAGTAAGTGCCTTGTAATAACTTTCTCTACATGCTAAATGCCAGTTGCTGAAGTGAGAGGACCCCTTTAGGACGGAGAGCTATGTACATATGTATACACGCAATCCAGCAGTGGTGGCCGTGCTTGCACACTATAAGAAAAAATGGCAGGCTCTCTGGTGGCCGGGTCCGGGGGAGCTCACGTAGGTGGTACTTTTTACTATAGTGTACAAGCACGGCCACCGCTGATGGACTGCAGGGTGGTCGTAAATAGTGTTGATCACGAATATACGAATTGCAAATTTTAATCGCGAATATCGGCACTTCGAGAATTCGCGAATATTTAGAATATTGCAAAATATATTCGTAATCGCGAATGCTCGATTTAAAAAAAATACCAGTTCATGCGAATTTTTATGCAAATTTTATATGAATTTTTGCAATCAAGAAAATAATGCCTGGAGATGACGAATTCGCGAATTCGCGAATTCTCGAATATATGGCGAATATATGGGAATATATGGGAAATATTGCCCCTGCCGCTCATCATGGAAACTTTCTCTGCATAATACATTTTTAGGTAACTTCTAATAATTGATCTTGTGCTGTTTTTCAGTGGCATCTGATTATACTCCGATCACATCCCAAGCTGCATTTTTAGTTCTGCTAGTTGCCTTTGGAAACAGATTGTAGTTTGTTAGGTACCAGACATGTAACCCTGGCTGTGTATCTGTTACTTGAGTTTTGGATGCAGCTTTGGAGGTGACTGGAGAATAAGTGACCTGGAAATTTACCAGGTGGATGCCCTCTTTAAGGTTGGCACACAAGTCCACCCTTCTTTATGCGGCAGCACGTGGTACAGAGGCGGTGTGTTTACACAGCAGGCGCTGAGCTGTCACCTGCTGCACACGTGTCTATGCATGAGAGGTACACGATCCTGAGGGCAATCAAAGCGACTACCAAGCCTGGTACTGCCGGGTGTGGCACAGCAGGACCTCGACATGTACCACTGCATAGCCAGGCCTGTAGCAGTCTAGGAGAGCTGGGTGACAGCCCTGTGAGTTGTCACCCATCTTTTCCAGGCATTGACAGTTCTACCTCATCGAGGGATCTGCCATTCAGGAGCCTGGAGAAGCTGAGCGGCAGCTGTGGTGACGGCAGGTGGTCATGATGTCACGGTTCGGCGTAGGACATCCCAACTATCTGAGGAGACCAGAACCTTTATACTTTCCCAGCCTGACAGAAACTGTCCCAAGGTGGTGGGTGTGCACCCCATGGTGTCCTCCTCCCTGCAGGGCGTGTGTGTGATACCGGTCGACGACATTCCTGCGCTCACGTTCGTCACACGTGAGGACACCAGTTCTACGAGATTTGACTACACACACTGAAGATGATGATTTCCACTTGTCGGTGTCCCGAGACCTTCCTGCTCTGTGATGTCATCACTGGTCATACCTGTGAACGTGTCACATAAATAATAACATGAACTCACCGCTCCCAAAACTGAACACCCGGGCGCGCCGATCCTTTAAAGGGTCACTGAGTTTTCAAAAAGCTTTTCATATATCATAGGGACATGCTAAACATGTGAATCGGTGGCGGTCTGAGAGCGGAGACCCCACTAATCTCTAGAAGGAGGAGAGAGAAGCTCTTGTATATCGCGCTCTCTACTCACTGCAGAGGACAGGCCCATAGACTTCTGTGCAGCTTGTCTCCTGTAGTGAAGATAGAGCGCTCGATAGAAGAGGACTTCTCTTTCCTTGTTCTAGCGATCAGTGGGATTCTCTGCACTCGGACCTCCACCTATCAAAACGAATGTCCCTATGTAATAGCAAAAGTTATTTGATAACTCAGTAACCCTTTAAGGACTCCCAAAATATAGATGTCATGGGGTTACTGTGGCTGGTACTGTTAAGAGGGCACTGTGGATGTCACTGTTATAGGGGCAGTGTGGATGTCACTGTTATGGGGGAGCACTGTGGATGTCACTGTTATGGGGGCACTGTAGGTGTCACTGTTATGGGGGCACTGTGGATGTCACTGTTGTGGAAGGACTTTGGATGTCACTGTTATGGGGGCACTGTGGATGTCACTGTTATGGGGCACTGTGGATGTCACTGTTATGGGGCACTGTGGATGTCACTGTTATGGGGGCACTGTGGATGTCACTGTTATGGGGGCACTGTGGATGTCACTGTTATGGGCACTGTGGATGTCACTGTTATGGGGCACTGTGGATGTCACTGTTATGGGGGCACTGTGATGTCCTGTTTGGGGGCACTGTGGATGTCACTGTTATGGGGGCACTGTGGATGTCACTGTTATGGGGGCACTGTGGATGTCACTGTTATGGGGCACTGTGGATGTCACTGTTATGGGGCACTGTGATGTCACTGTTATGGGCACTGTGGATGTCACTGTTATGGGGGCACTGTGGATGTCACTGTTATGGGGCACTGTGGATGTCACTGTTATGGGGCACTGTGGATGTCACTGTTATGGGGGCACTGTGGATGTCACTGTTATGGGGGCACTGTAGATGTCACTGTTGTGGAAGGACTTTGGATGTCACTGTTATGGGGCACTGTGGATGTCACTGTTATGGGGAGCACTGTGGATGTCACTGTTATGGGGGCACTGTGGATGTCACTGTTATGGGGCACTGTGGATGTCACTGTTATGGGGGCACTGTGGATGTCACTGTTATGGGGACTGTGGATGTCACTGTTATGGGGCACTGTGGATGTCACTGTTAGGGGGCACTGTGGATGTCACTGTTAGGGGGGACTGTGGATGTCACTGTTATGGGGCACTGTGGATGTCACTGTTATGGGGGCACTGTGGATGTCACTGTTATGGGGACTCTGTGATGTCACTGTTATGGGGGCACTGTGGATGTCACTGTTATGGGGCACTGTGGATGTCACTGTTATGGGGCACTGTGGATGTCACTGTTATGGGGCACTGTGGATGTCACTGTTATGGGGGCACTGTGGATGTCACTGTTATGGGGCACTGTGGATGTCACTGTTATGGGAGCACTGTGGATGTCACTGTTTATGGTGGCACTGTGGATGTCACTGTTATGGGGGCACTGTGGATGTCACTGTTATGGGGCACTGTGGATGTCACTGTTATGGGGGCACTGGGATGTCATGTTTATGGGGGCACTGTGGATGCACTGTTATGGGGGGCACTGTGGATGTCACTGTTATGGGAGGCACTGTGGGATTCACTGTTATGGGGCACTGTGGATGTCACTGTTATGGGGGCACTGTGGATGTCACTGTTATGGGGGCGCTGTGGATGTCACTGTTATGGGGGCACTGTGGATGTCACTGTTATGGGGGCACTGTGGATGTCACTGTTATGGAGGCACTGTGGATGTCACTGTTTATGGGGGCACTGTGGCTGTCACTGTTATGGGGGCACTGTGGATGTCACTGTTATGGGGCACTGTTGGATGTCACTGTTATGGGAGCACTGTGGATGATCACTGTTATGGGGGCACTGTGGATGTCACTGTTATGGGGGAGCACTGTGGATGTCACTGTTATGGGGCACTGGTGGATGACACTGTTATGGAGGCACTGTGGATGACACTGTTATGTGGGGCACTGTGGCTGTCACTGTTATGGGGAGCACTGTGGCTGTCACTGTTATGGGAGCACTGTGGATGTCACTGTTATGGGGGCACTGTGGATGTCACTGTTATGGGGGCACTGTGGATTGTCACTGTTATGGGGCAATGTGGATGTCACTGTTATGGGGGCACTGTGGATGTCCACTGTTATGGGGGCACTGGTGGATGACACTGTTATGGGGAGCATGGTGGATGTCACTGTATGGAGGCACTGTGGATGTCACTGTTATGGGGCCACTGTGGATGTCACTGTTATGGGGCACTGTGGCTGACACTTGCTATGGGGATCTGTGGACTGTTCACTGTTATGGGGGCACTGTGGCTGTCACTGTTATGGGAGGCACTGTGGATGTCCCTGTTATGGAGGCACTGTGGATGTCACTGTTATGGGGCACTGTGGATGTCAATGTCTATGGGGGCACTGTGGATGCTTGTCACTGTTATTGGGGCACTGTGTTAATGTCACTGTTATGGAGGCCACTGTGGTATGACACTGTTATGGGGGCACTGTGGATTGACACCCCCTGTTTATGGGGGATCTGTGGCTGTCACTGTTATGGGGCACTGTGGCTGTCCACTGTTATGAGCACTGTGATGAAACTGTTGGATCTGTGGCTGATCACTGTGGCCTGCCCTGTATGGGGAGCACTGTGGCTGTCACACTGTTATGGGAGCAATTGTGGATGTCACTGTTAGGTGGCGGCACTTGTGGATGTCACTGTTATGGGGAGCACTTGTGGATGTGCACTGTTATCGGGGAGCACTGTGGATGTCACTGTTATGGGAGCACTGTGGATGTCACTGTTATGGGGAGCACTGTGGATGTCACTGTTATGGGAGCACTGGGATGTCACTGTTTAGGGAGCACTGTGGATGCACTGTTATGGGGGCACTGTGGATGGACAATGTTATGGGCACTGGGATGTCACTGTTATGGGGAGCACTGTGGATGTCACTGTTATGGGGGAGCACTGTGGATGTCACTGTTATGGGGAGCACTGTGGATGTCACTGTTATGGGAGCGCCTGTGGATGTCACTGTTATGGGGGCGCTGTGGATGTCACTGTTATGGGAGCACTGTGGATGTCATGTTATGGAGGCACTGTGGATGTCACTGTTATGGGGCACTGTGGATGTCACTGTTATGGGGAGCACTGTGGATGTCACTGTTATGGGGGCGCTGTGGATGTCACTGTTATGGGGAGCACTGTGGATGTCACTGTTATGGTGGCACTGTGGATGTCACAGTTATGAGGGCACTGTGGATGTCACTATTATGGGGGGACTCGATGGCTCGCACTGTTCTGGGGGCACTGTGACTGATTCTGCTATAGGAGCATTACGCTGGCTGCTATCACTGATATAGGGAAATAGTGACATGTGAAAAAGTGTAAACAACTGACGAATATGCATAGGAAAAGAAATCCCCCCTAATATAAGAATTCCTGCAAATATGACATGTCTGTAGAGTTCATGGCATGATCCGTGTATTATCCGTGTACAGCGGTGGCCTCATGTTATATACACGGTATACCGCACAGCCGCTGTGTGGCGCTTTTCTTCTTTGTGGTATGATAGTCCTGATGGATTCTTGACGCTGTTTTTGCTTCTTCCATTGTACAGCACTGCTGGGTGCCCTTACCATCAAAGAATCAAGTACTGATTCCATTCTACATCCTAAGGGAGATAGTGTGAGCCTGAGCTGTACGTATGTCCTGGACCCCACCGACATTGGAGTCTTGGACATTGAATGGTCCAAGATGAACCCAGACACCACAGGATTGGATGACCTGGTGAGTATCTCTATTATCATCAACCAAACCAGAAGTTACAGTTACTTGAAGGTATCACAGCCTCAATTCTGATGCTACGTCTCTTTTTCCACAACAGATTATCACCTACATGGACAAAATCGTGGTGCCAAAAGCTCCAGCAGAACTTGTGAACCGCCTCTCTTTCAAAACTGTGGATCCCAGCCAGGGCGATGCCACCATCACAATAACTTATCTGGATGTTAAAGATTCTGGCACCTACCAGTGCAAAGTGAAGAAGAACCCTGGGGTGGCTACGAGGAAAGTTGCGTTAGTCATTCAAGGTAAAACACAGTAAAGTTTACACGATGTCTACAACAGTGGTGGATGGTCATAGTCAACGATCCTCAACTTTCAGTTTCATTGCTAGGTCTATGCAATATTTTCTAGTGTCCTAATAGAAACTCCACCTAACATTTTGGAAACTGACCTTGGTGGACCTATGCTCCAATGGTCAAGAGAACATGTCATAATGCTTCCTAAAGGACAGAAGCACAGTTACCTGTGGTTCTGGAGTAAGGACCGTCGTGGTCTTCTGTTTAGGTACAACAGCCAGGTAAACTTCATTAGCAATGTTCAAACCAAAGCTGGCCATAAACTTTGGATGTTTATCGGCAAAGCCCGACCATTTTCAAGGATCGGCCAACTCTCTCTTAATGGTGGATGTTGGGGAGGTAAATATAAGGCTGTTAGAATTTAACATGCCTGGTATTTAACCAACCAAAACAGTGGTCTATTACCAGCTTACTCCCCTCTCCAAGAGATGGTTGTCAGCCAAATGAGTGTTCCGTCGAAAGGTATCTCATGTCTATTGCCACTCTAAGGTGCATCCCCACCCAAACAATCGTTACTGTTCAATGGGGCAATGATGTTGCCTCTAACGCAAAAGCAAACAACATAGGTCAGGGCAGGCAGAGTTCATGAACTACGATTAGCCAAGCAGGCTAGGTCAAAGGCCAAGCACTACAGAAACTACAGCCCACCAGGCTGTAGGAGAGTGACAACCGTTCTTGTGAAACTGGTTGTCACAACCCTCCTCTCTGCATATCATATAACCCATGTGGTGAAATGGTTTGTCTACAATTAATAAGACGAGGACTCTTCTACCCCTGGATCTAGCGGCCCCTACGAATCCTCATTGTTTTATCGAAGGAGAACTGACCAAAGGAAGTGACGCCATCCTGAAGTGCAAATCAAGCGAGGGAACCCCGCCTCTGACTTACAAATGGGAGAAGATAGCCGGACCCCCCAACCCAGCCACCCCGGTCATAAACATGGGTAAGTGATGATGTCATGTATATACAATGAATGATATTATAGGGTATAATGTCACATGTCTGCGGGGCTCCTTAAAGGGCTCGTCCAGTTTAATGCTTCATTACTGTTTAATGTACAATTTGGAAACATTCTAAATTCTAATCTTTTTCAAGATCGTTGCATGCTGAATGTTCATTTGCATGAGCCGCTGTGATGCAGAGGAACAATAATTACAGCTACCCCAACTAGAAAACATAGGACTCGGAGTGCAAGGAGTTTAATTAACTCTCTAGCACCCTCTAGTGTCAAAGCCAGCCCTGGACGTAGGCCTGGCCTTTAAATGTGCAGGTCCAATTTATTTAGACCTATGACAAGGGGGTGACATATAAATACCATAAATGAAGATGACTCTGGTGTTCCCATCATGAATTGCTCATAATTTGTGACTTTTATTATATAACACAATTTGAATTTTGTACATAGGGATATGACTTTTCTAATATCAGATGAAATTGTGTCGCCATACAGCTCCCCCGAATGGAGATTTACTAATCAAAAACATCTCTGATGCCTACGCCGGAGCATACCAATGTACGGTGGGGAACAAAGTGGGAAGTGGAACGTGTGTGGCTCACTTATCTATAACTGCAGGTGAGAAAAACAAGATATACACAGCAGTTATATTCTTGTACGTAGGAGGCAGTATTATAGTAGTTATATTCTTGTACATAGGAGCAGTATTATAGTAGTTATATTCTTGTACATAGGAGCAGTATTATAGTAGTTATATTCTTGTACATAGGAGCAGTATTATAGTAGTTATATTCTTGTACATAGGAGCAGTATTATAGTAGTTATATTCTTGTACGTAGGAGGCAGTATTATAGTAGTTATATTCTTGTACATAGGAGCAGTATTATAGTAGTTATATTCCTGTACATAGGAGCAGTATTATAGTAGTTATATTCTTGTACGTAGGAGGCAGTATTATAGTAGTTATATTCTTGTATATAGGGGGCAGTATTATAGTAGTTATATTCTTGTACATAGGAGCAGTATTATAGTAGTTATATTCTTGTACATAGGGAGCAGTATTATAGTAGTTATATTCCTGTACATAGGAGGCAGTATTATAGTAGTTATATTCTTGTACATAGGAGGCAGTATTATAGTAGTTATATTCCTGTACATAGGAACAGTATTATAGTAGTTATATTCTTGTACATAGGAGGCAGTATTATAGTAGTTATATTCTTGTACATAGGAGGCAGTATTATAGTAGTTATATTCTTGTACATAGGAGCAGTATTATAGTAGCTATATTCTTGTACGTAGGAGCAGTATTATAGTAGTTATATTCTTGTACATAGGAGCAGTATTATAGTAGTTATATTCCTGTACATAGCAGCAGTATTATAGTAGTTATATTCTTGTACATAGGAGCAGTATTATAGTAGTTATATTCTTGTACATAGGAGGCAGTATTGTAGTAGTTATATTCTTGTACATAGAAGGCAGTATTATAGTAGTTATATTCTTGTACATAGGAGCAGTATTATAGTAGTTATATTCTTGTACATAGGAGCAGTATTATAGTAGTTATATTCTTGTACATAGGTGCAGTATTATAGTAGTAATATTCTTGTACATAGGAGGCAGTATTATAGTAGTTATATTCTTGTACATAGGAGCAGTATTATAGGGTTAGTATTTTATGTACTTGTTATAAGAGTCACTATTTCAGTTACGTTGTATTATCCTCGATTTCTTATAAGTGATTGTGGTCTCTTCTTCCTTGGATCAGGTAACCGTACTGGGATAATTGTTGGTGCAGTCATTGGTGCTTTACTTTTGCTGCTTCTTCTCCTCCTCCTCATATGGTGTCTGATCTGCCGCTGTAACAAAAAGCGCTATGAAAAAGAGATAGCCAACGATGTAAGGTAATAATCTTACAATTAACCACTAGATGGTGACATTGTACCGCTAAATGTACTGAATACTGCCTGAAGTGGTAATAACCCTTCACTGTCTTACTCCATGCAGTAAGTAGACTTTATTGGATATTATTATTATTATTATTATTCTTTATTATTAAAGCACCATTCATTCCATAGCGCTGTACATATGATAAGCGGTGCACATACATAATACAGACAATTGCACTTATCATAAACAAAATGAGTTACAAACTGGTACAGAAGGAGAGAGGGCCCTGCCCGCGAAGCTTACAATCTACATGGTATGGGAGAAGGACACAGTAGGTGCGGGTGAAGCTGGTCATGGCGGTATAGAGGCAGCAGGGTCATTGGTTGTAGGCTTGTCTGAAGAGGTGGGTTTTCAGGTTTCTTTTGAAGGATTCCTCTGTAGGTGAGAGTCTGATATGTTGGGGTAGCGAGTTCCAGAGTCTGGGGGATGCACGGGAGAAATCTTGGAGTCGATTGTGGGAAGAGGCAATAAGAGGAGAGGAGAGAAGGAGGTCTTGTGAGGATCGGAGAGTGCGTGTGGGGGGTGTATCGGGAAAGTAGCTCAGAGATGTAGGGAGGGGACAGGTTATGGACGGCCTTGTATGTATTTGTAAGTACTTTGAAGTGAATTCGTTGGGCAATGGGGAGCCAGTGAAGGGATTGGCAAAGGGGAGAGGCAGAGGAGTAATAGGGTGAGAGGGGGATTAGTCGGGCAGCAGAGTTGAGGATAGATTGGAGGGGAGAGAGAGTGCTAGATGGAAGGCACAGAGGAGAGTGTTGCAGTAGTCTAGGCGGGAGATAATGAGGGCATGTACAAGTATTTTCGCAGATTCAAAGTTAAGGAAAGCGCGGATGCGGGAGATGTTGAGTTGGAGACGGCAGGTGGTGGAAAGGGCTTGGATGTGCGGTCGGAAGGAAAGGGCGGAATCCAAGATCACTCCAAGGCAGCGAACTTTGTTGACTGGGGAGAGTGTGCAACCATTGATCATGATAGATAGGTCTGTTGGGGGGGGGTTGAACAAAATGGGGGAAAGATTATGAATTCTGTCTTATCCATGTTAAGTTTAAGAAAGCGAGAGGCGAAGAAGGATGATATAGAAGATAGACATTGTGGGATTCTAGATAGTAAGGTGGTGATGTCTGGACCAGAGAGGTAAATTTGTGTGTCGTCAGCGTAGGAGTGATACTGAAAGCTATGGGACTCTATGAGCTGTCCCAGGCCAAAAGTGTAGATAGAGAAGAGCAGGGGTCCTAGGACAGAGCCTTGCGGGACACCAACAGAGAGGGAATGAGACGAGGAGGTGGTGCGGGAGTGGGAGATGCTAAACGTCCGGTCTGTGAGGATATAATACAACAGGTAGATTTCCTAGATGACAGATTAAGGAAAATAAATTTAGGAACCAGGTTGGACCTAACCCATGTCCTGACTGCCGTTGGCTACGAGATGCATGGATTCTCTCATTGTATTCTCTGGAGTTACACATTTTCTCATGTCTAGTGAAGTAATATCATGAGAAATGCCACTTCTCTGATCGCTGTCTCTTCTTCTCATCCCTAGAGAGGACGTGGCAGCTCCTCCAAGTAACAGCAATAGCCGTGCCAGTAGTTTACGGAGTGCCGCTGGCTACCGATCACACAATATACGCTGGTCCAGTCGGCGGTCCTACAATGCAGCACCAAAAGATGAACTCTCAGCTCCATCCTTGACCAACAGTGAAGTCTCCAAGAAAATGGCCGAGAGCCCTGTTCCCTTATCTGGACCTATATTCATTGTTCCTGAACAAAGCGGAAAATATCATCCATACAATCTGCAGCGAGTAGGCGGAGTACCGGTGATGGTGCCGGCACAGTCTCGAGAAGGTTTCATCGTCTGAGAAATTTGTCCTACACATGAACATCACATGGGATCCATACATCTCAGAATGTATTCTTCTGCAACTTCTCTATTTGTATATATGTATAAAGGTCCATAGCGGAGAAGACGCCCCTAATATTCTGGTTCAGGCCATAGCACATGTTCCTGGACTTTGCCCAGCCTTCTACCCTTCCTTGCAGTAGCCTTTACCCTAGATCCACTTTTTCTGTGAATATTGTGATGCCTGAGGTAGAGTCCTATGTAAGTTCATACTGCATATAAGTAATAAGGAAATTCTCAGGCATGGCCCTCCACCTCCAAGCACATAAACAAGGCCTCAGGCATAACTTGAAACTTCTGAGCCTCAACACTTTTGCCCCTTCAAGTACCAGGGTGCAGCTGACTCCTCTGTATCCACTGATCTTTTCCAACAAGATAATGAACATTTCTATAAACTGTAAACTAAATCATGATTCATAACCTTGTGCCAATCACTATGACAATAAGATACTTTTTTACCTTGGGTGGAATTGGAGATCTCATGCATTTTGTGATTTTGGGTTCTTTTTGTTAATATAAAATGTTGTACAAAGCTCAGGAACTATTGAATTGTCATATTGAGAAAAGTGGTGGTTGGTGGATTTTACCTTATTCTGTGTGATGTCTAGTCTATGGCCTAAAGAGATCCCCAGGTCATGGCACACTAAGTGATCACATATGACTTCGCTGTTCCACACAATTGTTGTACAGTTACAAATAACACAAGACGTTCAGTCACTTAGTAAATAAATCTCATTACTTATACTGACCAAGTTACATCCTGTATTATACTCCAGAGCTGCACTCGCTATTCTGCTGGTGCAGTCACTGTGTACATACATTACTTATCCTGTACTGATCCTGAGTTACATCCTGTATTATACTCCAGAGCTGCACTCACTATTCTGCTGGTGCAGTCACTGTGTACATACATTACTTATCCTGTACTGATCCTGAGTTACATCCTGTATTATACTCCAGAGCTGCACTCACTATTCTGCTGGTGCAGTCATTGTGTACATACATTACTTATCCTGTACTGATCCCGAGTTACATCCTGTATTATACTCCAGAGCTGCACTCACTATTCTGCTGGTGCAGTCACTGTGTACATACATTACTTATCCTGTACTGATCCTGAGTTACATCCTGTATTATACTCCAGAGCTGCACTCACTATTCTGCTGGGGGAGTCACTGTGTACATACATTACTTATCCTGTACTGATCCTGAGTTATATCCTGTATTATACTCCAGAGCTGCACTCACTATTCTGCTGGTGCAGTCACTGTGTACATACATTACTTATCCTGTACTGATCCTGAGTTACATCCTGTATTATACTCCAGAGCTGCACTCACTATTCTGCTGGTGCAGTCACTGTGTACATACATTACTTATCCTGTACTGATCCTGAGTTACATCCTGTACTATACTCCAGAGCTGCGCTCACTATTCTGCTGGTGCAGTCACTGTGTACATACATTACTTATCCTGTACTGATCCTGACTTACTGTACATACCTCAGTGCAGCACAATATACTGCTACCCTCCCCTCCGTATTCAACTGTATCACCATCCTGAGGATAGCGGCACAGTTGAATTCAGGAGGACACCTGGGGGTTCTGTATATAAATAACCGATGTTTCTAGCATTCGGAGAGCATCAAATTGTTATGTGCCTGGCTGACAGCCATGAGAAGGGCTCGGGTGGTCTCCTCGGCATTGGCCCACCGGGAAATTTCCCTTGGAGGTCTAAGGCCAGTCCACCCCTGATCATAGGGGTCCCTGCAGTGACTTCAAGAAGACAGGTCCCTGGGAAAAGAAGATACTGGCTGGTCTTCTTCCTTACCTGAAGTTGTTTTTAACTTACCCAGTTACCTCTTGGACTTGGGCCAATAATTCGAGAACTACGGAAAAAAGAGTTCCACAAATTCCTTAACAGCAAAAATGGTGGAGTAAACGTGTCTCTCAACTGCAATCAGACTCAGATTGAATTCACTTCATTACCTCTACGCATTCCAAGAAAGAGGACAGTAATAGTTACTTTCATTCTTCAGAGGTGCACCACCAATGAGGCAAGGTGAGGCGATCGCCTCAGGCAGCACCCGGTAGCGGAAAGAGGGGAGCAGCGGAAGTGCCATGGGCAATGAGCGCTTTCATTGTGGAAACGCTCATCTCTACATATTCAACTGCATCTCTGTACTCAAGACAGCAATACAGTTGAATGCTGTGACAGGACACAGGAGCAATGTCTCCCTGGTCCACCGTTTCCTCTAATAGGTTTTAGTCCTAGTTCCTGTAGCCTATCAGAGGCCGGTGTCATCATTATTGTGCTGCCTGAGCCGGGTTGCATAGAGGTCTGTGCCTTGCACTGTGCAATGTGCCCCTCGGGGCCGATTGTGTCCCAGGCTTTTAGGAATGCTGAGTGGTGTTGTGTGGCCCCAATAGGTTTCGGTGTGTGTCACGGTGCTCCTACCTGGATACCATTGCTCCACAGGGTTAGGCTCCGAAGCAATAAAGGGGACAGTGATAGTTGAGGTAGAGAATAAGCCGAGTCCAGACTTTATAAAGTTCAACAGCTTTACGTGACTAACTGGCATCAGTGCAAGAAACAGTCTTTCTCTTTGTTTCAGCAGGTTTTGGCATAAACTGGCAGGCAAACTGGGACAATCTGCTTTAGCCTTCTCTGCTGTTCTAAACTCGGCTTTTGTCTGGTTACTGGACTCTGTAACGATTCTGGTAACTTTGGAGTATGGTGCCTTTGGCTGTTGACCCCCGCATAGTACTCTGTCTGTAAATCTGTAAGGACTCAGGGTGCTCTATGAGCTGCTTCCCTCTCGAGAGACTCCTAGTGCAGAAGGGGGACCTTCCCACACGTCTGCTTCTAACACTGGCTTAACAACTGACTAGACATTTCCTGCAGCTGCTCCCTAGGTAGGAAGCAGGATTAGCCCACTTCTGCCTATGGGGGGGGAGAATGGAATGATGAGTTCCATTCTATGTAAAGATCTCTCTGCCATATATCCGCTGCCACCTGCTGGTGAACCAGGCATATAACATGTAATACAACAAATAACAGTTACATAGCAGAACAATTAATGCACAGTGTAAGAGAACCTCAAATAAATACACAGATGACATTATGTTTAGCCCATTAGAGAAAGTAGCAGGTAGTAGGAATGGTAATACCACTCTGGAGTATTACAACAACATCTCTGATGCAGCCCCGGAGAGTTTTTCCTTGTTGCTTTTTCGTTTTTCACTCGATGCCTTTCTGGGGCGATAACTTTTAGTTTTCATTGATACCATTCTGGGGTGTGTAAGACTTTTTGATCACTTGCTATTTATTTTTTGTGGTAGGTGAAGTGGTGAATCGGCCATTTTGACTTTTTTTCTGTTTCGCCATTTGCTGTATGGGAAAAAATATATTTATATTTTAATAGTACGGGTATTTTCACATGTGGCAATACCCATGATGTGTTGCTTTTTAATTGTTTAAATGTTTTATAAACTTTTTTTTCTACATTATTTTATAATTCCCATAAGGAACTATAACAAGCAGTCATCAGATTGCGTCTCTCATACACTCCAATTTATTAGCATTGGAGTGTATGAGAAATACGCTGTATTCCCCCGGAGCCCGACCACAGGCAGGATCTCCATAGGAACGAATGTGCGGCAGCTTCAGTTCATTCCAGAGGACTAAAGCTGCCGTACAATGCATCCGGCTCCCCCGATCTCTACCACCTGGAAGCGCGCGCTTCCGGGTTTTTGCACATACAGCTTATACTTTGTCTCTGTGCTCCTATATACTTGGCGACCATGCTATGCCCCCTGTACTGTGCCATTGCGCTATTTGACCCATGCTGTGTGCCCATTTACTGAGCCGCCATCATACTGTGCCTCTTATGCTCTGTGCCCCTTTTGCTCTGTATCTCCATGTTCTGTGCCCTCCTGCTCTGTGGCCCTTATGCTCTCGGTCTCTGTGCCCCTATAGACCTTTTGACCATGCTATGCCCCCTGTACTGTGCCATCATGCTCTTTTCCCCCATGCCCTCATGCTCTGTGCTCTCATGCTCTGCACGGGTAAATGTACCCATGACTGGGTGCTCAGGAAAGGCGACTGTCTGGCGCCCCCTTCAGGACCGAAGGGTAATGCTCCCTGTGCAGCCACACAGGTTGTGCACCCCTAAGGCCGGCCTTGCTGCCCTGTCCTTCAAACCACACATCCAAACCCTCACCTCCACCTGCCGCTTTCAACTCAATAATATGTCTTATATTTTCTCCTTCCTCACCCCTGAGTCAACTAAAATGCTTGTAATTGTCATCATCTCCCGCCTGGACTACTGCAACATTCTCCTCTGTGGCCTCCTATCTAGCATTGTCGCTCCCCTCCAGTCTATTCTCAACTCTGTGGTCCAGTTCTACCCTTCTACCCTTGTTTCTCCTCTGCCAATCACTGGCTCCTCGTTGCCCAGTGAATTTAGTTTAAGATGCTAACCACTACATACAAGTCCATCCACAACCAGTCCCCTCCTTACATCTCTGTCCTGCTTCCCCGATTCATTCCCACAAGTAATCTCCGATCCTCACAGAACCTTCTTCTCTGTTCTCTCCTGAACTGTTCCCCATACAATCGTCTATAGGATTCCTCACGTACATCCCCTAAACTCTGGAACTCAGAATCTCCCCCCAACATCCAAACCTTCAAAGGCAACCTGAGAACCTCCTCTTCAGGTAAATAGTAATAATAATAATAAACTCGCACATTATCCCCTGCTTGTTCAGTGTCTGCAGAAAGCACTTTCTGATGATTTGCCTTCTAGGAGTACAAATGGTATCTAGCCGGACATCTGTGTTTTCATCACATGATAGCATTGCAGGAACTAGAACATCCCTTTAAGGCTACCACACAAAAAAAAAATATTATTTTTTACGTGTGGTGATGATCGCTTGAACGATCTTTGGTATGAACAGTTCTTGGCCACTGCCCAGTGATCCAACTACATCATGGACGTACTCAAACACAGATTGAAACAGATAGTACAATATGATGTAGAAGAAAAAATCTATAAAAAAACAGCAAAAATTTACGTGGATTTTATGGAAAAAGTCAAGATAAGTGATGATGCCCTGAGGAAGAGCCGTCCAGATGACCTCCATCACTGTTTTAGGAGGTCCGATACCTACTGGAAGATGTCACCTCTTGGAAGCATAAGCCCACCGTGGTGGAGCAGAGATTGGTAGCAACATAACCATCACTAGCCAGGGCTGCTATTTGGAAGACTAGACATTTTCCACAGCCGAGGGGGTCCTGCACTCACCTCTCTCTTCCAGCCAACATGGAGCACAGCAGGATCGTTCAGTTGAGGAAGGTCCTGCACTATACTGAGAGGAGGTGAAAACTCCAATTCAGCTTAACCCCTTAGTGACCACCCATATGCCTTTTTACGGAGGTCACTAAGGGGCCTTAGGCTCGGCCGCCGCTTTTCTACAGCGGCCCAGTCTAAGCGCTGCCCAGGTCCCCCCTGTTCTAACAGTCCGGACCGGCAGGACTGCCAATCCGGGCTGTTTGACACTTTACATGCCGCAGGCAATGGCACCTGCCGCATGTAAAGTGCTCCCTCTGTCTCCCATCGGCATCACGCAAATGCGATCACGGGGTGCCGATGTGTGTGAAGGCTGGCTGGGGTCTCGTTTAGGCCCCAAACCAGCCTTGAGTAATTTCCAGCAGGCTGTGCCTCTCTGGCGCAGCCTGCTGGTCAGTGTCAGAATAGCACTGACATTAAAACGCAATGCACTATAGGGATAATAAATAATAAAAAAAGTTAAAAAAAACAACACATTTATTCAATAAAAAAAATCCCATACAAAATTTACGCTTTTTTCCATTGAAATTACGCTTTTCAATGAAAAGACTTGCAAAAAATGTTTGGTATTGCCGCATCCGTAACGACGCGGACTACATAAATATTAGGCAAATTATTCCCTACGGGGAACGCCGCAAAAATAAAAAAAAAACAGAATTGATGATTTATTCTTAGTTGCCACCAAAATAACATGCGATCAAAAAGCGCCATTTGCTCCAAAATGATACCAGTGAAAAATAGAAATCGTCCCGCAAAAATCAAGCCCTCACGCAACTCCATAGAAAGAAAAATTTCATTTTTCTTCCCTATTTTCCATGAGCCATAACTTTTTAATATTTCCGGTCATAGCTGTATGAGGGCTTATTCTTTGCGGGACAAGCTGTAATTTCTAATGCCACCATTAATCATGGCATAAAATGTATTGGAAAGCAGGGAAAAATTCCAAATGGGGTGGAATTGGGAAAAAACCTGCAATCCCTCCACCGTTTTACGGGTTTTGTTCCCGCAGCGTTTCGTTTACGGCAAAACTGACTCATGCCTTTTATTATCTGGGTCAGTACGATTATGATACCCCATATGTTTAGGTTTTTATGTCTAAATAGTGTAAAAATAAAAGTAAACTTGGAGAATTTTTTTTTTTTTTTTTACATCTCCATATTCTGACCCCCATAACTTTTTTATACTTATGTCTACTGAGCTATTTAGGGGCTCAGTTTTTGGGGAACAATCTGTACTTTTTAATGATACCATTTTGGAGTGTGCTTGACTTTTTGATCACATTTTTTATAACTTTTTTTGGGTAAGAGAAGCAATGAAGAAATGGCAAATCGGCCATTTTGACCCTTTTTTCCGTTATACCATTTGCCGTATTGGAACTTTTTTTTCTATTTTAATAGTATGGGCGTTTTCGGTCGCGGTGATACCCATGATATTTATTGCTATTTAGGTATTTATTTTTTAATTATACGGTAAGGGGGGTGATTTAAACTTTTATACTTTTTTATTTTTTGTGATCATTTTGTGGCTCATATATAGGCTTATTAATAATGTTTTTATTTTATTTTTTTATTTTGTTGTTTTAGGGATTTTTTTATTGCCATTAAAAGTCAATTTTGCTAATTTCTTATCCCGACCTGCCATCTGGTGGCCAAAATAAGAATTGCAGCATGAACACTTTCAACCTCATCAGCGAGGATCAAAGTGTTCCGCGCAACCACCGATGCCCAGATTGGCCACACAGGGCATCGGTGGTGAAAGGGCCCCTGGTTTGTCTGTGTGTGAATCACCGGCCGGACAACCACTGAAGACCAATACACGTTGATAGGTTTAAAATGGCTGCTCCTTTATTTTGACATCGTAGACAATTTATAGCTTCAAACCACAAAATTAGCATATACCTCCCTTACGTTTAATCCAATCAGGTAACGAATTTATCAATTTCATCTTTATACAGCCAAAGTAAAAAAAGTCATGATGATTTCCTAGAAACAAGGTACATATGTGACGCATTTATAATTCTTAGAATTTAGATATCTAACCACCATGTTTGTCAACCTTCGCTCTGTTCAAATATTTCGCGGAATCATCTTTGTTTATTTCGTACCAACATTTATCTGATAAAACGTCCTTCACTTATCTAAATCAAAGGTGAACGTCAATATACAAGATGCTTATATATATATATAACCCGTATTGCATAAATGTAAAATATATGTCTAATGCACATGTTAGATATATGTGTAAAAGGTATATATGCATATATATGTTTCTGCAGCTATGATGTCATGCATTCAGCAATTCTCTCTTCAGGTACCTTCATCATAAATGTGGCATTCTTTTGCAAAGCATGCATATCTCTTTCTAGCCATGCGGTTTTGAGCTTCAGACAGCCACTTCCTGCCAGCTTGTGTTACTAGGCTTGGTGTTATAAGAATATAAAATATTTCCTTTAAAGAAGAACTCTGCATACATTAATACAAACATATAAGGCTGAATTAATACATGTATATGAACGTGTGTGGATACAGACATAATTTCCTTACAATCCCCTCTTTGATCATATGGAATTCCCATTCCATATGATCACTCCTTATACCACACACCATTTCTCGGTATCTTTCTCAGAGCACTTCTCTTTTTAAGGGTGACATATTCACTAAACGGTTCAGGAAAGTTTTGATCTTTCAAGTCCTCAGTCTCTAGTTCATTGGTATACTCCCTGAACATAAATTCTTCCTCATACAAGTCCTGCATAGTCTTTGGATCCTCTGGACAAAGTGGTTTAGGATAGCCTCTTAGCCATCGCTCATATCTACTCTGCAGGCTTGGGGGTATGATCAAAGTCATTTCCTTTGAAGGCATCTTGTCCGAAGGACTCATGCTTGTCCGGAGAATTCCTTGAGGACTCCTTCTGGTGTCTTCTTGAGCCGGCTGGCGTGTATCCACTGTGGACTCTGGTCAGTAAGGACAGCCGTCCGAGCAACTCTCAGAACCTCAAATGGACCTTGGTATATTGGACCAGTCTTGTGGCGGGCAGCCAGTTGTTTCACCAGAACTTTGTCTCCGGGCAAGAATGGATGAGTTGGGTCTGTGGAAAGAGGAGGAAAGGTGACAGCAACCTTATCATGATTTTCTGAGAGTATACCTACCAAATGTTTCACATACTGCTCCTGCAAGGCAAAAATGTTACTGTCAATATCTGGTTCTTCACGGGCATTAGGGGGTCTACCGAATAACACTTCATAAGGTGACAACCCTGTCTGTTTGTTTGGTGTCGTTCTTATTTGGTAGAGAATGGCGGGTAGAAATTTCAGCCAATCTTTCAATGTTCCTGAAGTAGCCTTTTTTAACCTATCCTTAATGGTTCGGTTCATTCTTTCCACGACTCCTGCACTTTGTGGGTGATAGGCTATATTGAGCTTCCACTGGAAACCCAGAATCTTCGTCAGTTCTTGTATTAGTTTGGACTGGAAAGCAGGTCCCTGATCTGAATGAATTACCCGAGGGAGTCCATACAGTGAAATCCATTGATTTATCAATGCCCTAGCTGTCACACCAGCTGTTTCTCCTGAAGTAGGTATGGCTACACACCATCCGGAGAACCTACAGACTATTACAAGGAGATATCTTATATTCCCGGGTTGCTTTGGCATGTGTGTGTAATCTATCTGCAAATCTTGCAGAGGGCCTGTAGGGGGTGGTAGATTCCCATGTCTTCCGTGTGCTTTTCCTTGAACATTATTCTGTGCACAAGTCATGCATGAGTCGACCAGATCGTCTATCAATCTTTGCAATTGGTGTGTGCAGAACAGTGACTTGTAATGTTCTGATATGTATTGTTTTCCCAAATGTCCAGGACCATGAAGATAGGATATTAGGAGTGGTGCTGACGCAGTAGGAACCCCCAATATCCGATCTTTTGTCCACATACCTGTACCTGTCATCTGCAGTCCCTGAGATTTCCAGTACTTGATGTCCTCACTGGTAGACTGCTTCTGAAGTTGATATGCTACGGACACCCAGTTTTCACTTTCAAAATCTGTCATGAATAATAACTTGCTTTCCCTTCCCGTGTCTCTCTTGGCTGCCATTTTCGCTGCTCTGTCTGCTAGGTTGTTTCCCAGAGCTTGATAATCTCCTTTTGTAGAGTGTCCCTTCACTTTTATCACACTTATAGCTTCTGGCAATTGAATTGCATGTAGCAAGTGATCTATGTATTTCTGATTCGCTACCTTCTTCCCGTCTGCTGAGATATATCCCCTATTTTTCCATATTAATGCATAATCATGCACTGTTCCAAATGCATAGCTACTGTCAGTATAAATATTCACTTTGTGTCCTGCGAATATTTCACAGGCTCTTGTGAGCGCTACCAGCTCAGCTTGCTGTGCCGAAGTTGTGACAATTGGCTCAGCTTCTATCACTTGATTTGGGAGCATGACTACTGCGTAACCTGTTTGGTACGTCCTATCATCTGGTCTTGTGCATGATCCATCCACAAAAACATCTATACTGTCAGTCTGTGGTGTGTCCTTTAAATCTTTCCTAGGTGTTGTGCATGACAAGATCACTTCATCACATCTGTGTTCAGGTATTGGGTCTACTTGTTCGTCAGAACCTTCACGCTTAAGTCTTAAAAGTGTATGCAAAAATCTTATCACTGGTGAGGTGTCTGGACATGTCTTTATCACCAGGTTTGCCGTACTGAGTAATATGGTCTCATATCCGGACAGTCTCTGAGCTGTCATGTGTTGTGTGGTCATGTTTTGAAGGAGAGACAAGACTGTATGAGTGGTGAAAAGTTCCATTACATTTCCATGGACTATCTTAGTAGCATCCTTTACTGACATAGCCGCGGCTGCTAATGCTTGGAGACAGTGAGGCATTCCAAGAACTACAGGAGGTAATTTTCTCGATAGGTATGAAACTGGCCTGTTTCTTCCCCCATGTGTCTGTGTCAAAACTGCTGCATAGGTTTCTCCTGATACTACACAGTATAATTGGAATGGCTTTTCATAATCTGCCAGGGCCAAGGCTGGGGCTTGGGTCAGGGACCGAATCAATCTCTCAAAGGCTTCTACTCTGTCCTCTGTCCACTCCACTATTTTTGGTGCTTCTGTGAGTGTAGTTTTTCTTAGGATTGAATCCCAATGGGAGCAATCAGGGATCCACTGCCTACAATACACTATTGACCCTAGAAAGGACAGCATTGTAGCTTTGTCCCCTGGCCTGCTTAGGGAGGTCACTGCCTTGACTCTAGCGGGTGAGATCTTTCTCTCTCCTGCCTCTATTATGCACCCCAGATACTCTACCTGGGTACTTGCATATTGGATTTTCTTCTTCGAGGCCAGGTGTCCTTTACTTGCCAAGTGGTCTAATAAACTCCGTGAATCTATTTCGCAGGCTTCTAACTCCGAATTGGAGAGTAAAAGGTCGTCTGTGTACTGTATTAAGGTGGATCCCCTCTTTGGTTCCCAATCTTCCAATGTAGCCTTTAACACAATGGAAAAGGCTGCTGGACTATCCCCAAAACCTTGTGGGAGACGGGTCCAAGTCACCTGACCATCATCAGCCCACTGAAAAGCAAAAAGACTTTGTGTATCCCAAGCCACTGGTATGGAAAAGAACGCATTACTGAGGTCAACTACAGTGTAGTATTTGGATCCTGCAGGAATGGCCCCAAACACAGCTGTAAGATCTGCCACCAAGGGGGGAAGTGGGATAATTGCCTTGTTTACCTTCCTCAGATCCTGTACAAATCTCCATGTGCCATTAGCCTTTTTTACAGGATTTATCGGGGTATTCCAGGGACTGACAATTTTCCTGAGAATTCCCATCTGCAAGTATTTCTCAATTTGTGGCCTTATACCCTCTAACTTCTCCTCACTCAATGGGTATTGTTTCTGGAAGGTTGGCATAACCCCCTCCTTCAAACAGGGCCGGTAGGGCTCACAGTTAATCGTTCCTACTGAGTCTTTACATTTTGCCCAAATTGGATGATTTTCCAGGGACATTGGTATGCTTAAAAAGAACCCATTCATGTCACGTCTCTTTGGGTTTGTCAGGTCACATTTCATTGAGGTTGCTGTCAGTCTTCCCTTTTTGTCAAAGACTAATGAAATCTGTAATGCTGCCATTAGATCTCTTCCTAATAGGCAAACGGGGCATTCTAGTAGGACTGCGAAGGACATGTGCGTCACTAGTTCCCCCGTAAGAGTACAAACCGGGAGCGGTGCTGTCACCTTATGTATCACTGTCGTCCCATTTATACCCATAGAACTTCCTTCGGTGCATTTATCATTAATGAAGTCTATTTTGTTTACACTTGAAGTCGTTGCTCCGGTGTCAAGCAATAAATTAACTTTAATACCATCAATTTGCAGTATTACTTGTGGTAAAACTTGCCAATCAGTTGGAACAAAATGCATAATGAAGGACGGGACTCGTTCTGGGCACCCCTAATAGTGATTGTTCCCCACCTTTAGACTCCTGTTGTATGTCCTGCTGCATTAACAATGGGAATACTCCTCCCTTTTGATTGAAAACACCAGAGGCTGAGCGTTTTGCTATGTCATCCATAAATTCTGTCACCGATTGAGTAAGCCATTCGTTATTCACTAATTTTATTAGCTGTGTTGTCTTAGGGTCCCCATTATTCATACATGTAGTCTTGAACAATTCAGGTGCATTCATCCCTGTACTACTGTAGAGATCCAACAGTCTCTTACAGAAACTATAAAAATCCTCTTTCGGCTCTTGTTTCGTATTTAGCATTGTGTGTAAGCCTGAATCTCCTTTGTATCTTTTCATCCCAGGCACCGGTTGGATAGTTATATTTCGGGTGAAGCCCCACCATTTTTTTAACCTCCTCCCAGTCCCCTTCATTGCGAGGACCTACATCGCTGATCTGCGTAATACACAGTTGCTGACTGCGGTCACAGATATTTACCCAAAATGGATCAGTTACACTAATCCCACAGGTGCCTGATACAAAATGTAACGGTGTGGGTCTGGTCTCTGGCTCACCATCCAGATCCTTTCCCACGCTGTTACCCATAATGTTTAATGCAATTGACAATAAACTCTATATATATATTTGAGCAGCAAACAGTGGGATGGAAATAGCAGCGTAGAAATAGCAGCAATTGAATAGCAGGAAGTAATTGTGTTAGTACTGTTATGAATTAAGCCAGCACAATCAGTTTTTTCACCAGTACAGTATTCTTATAACACGTGTAAAATATCTGATATGGGCAACACCATTTATGGATTTAATACCCTGCAGTAATCAATGTCACCTTCCAAGTTTTAACTGCACAGTTATGTTCTTTAAACAATTCACTCCACAGACAATCCTAGTGAGTTAGAAACCAACATCTGCATTGAGATGTATGCATTTCCCTCACTGTTTCCTTTGTATCATATGTATTCCTTTACATATATTCCTGGTACCTTGTTTCCTTGTTTCACATAAATCCAGAGTTATCCTTTAACTCATTCACATATATCCAGAGTTATCCTGTAACTCAATAAACCGTCAAATGAGACTAATTCCCACTTGAAAAATCCCTGCCAACGTCCGAAGAGACTAGTTCTACATTCGGAAAATTCCCTGCCATCAATATGATGTATGTTCCTGGAACAACATCCCCTGCCAACCACTGTGCCTATAGGAGACGCCGCTCCTATCAGGATACGCAGAACACTGAGTGCTGCCTCGTGTCTGTCCCACAGTCATATGAACACTAAACTAACCTGCCATCAACTAACCTGCCATCCAGTATACATCAGACATCCACCGTATCCAGGAGAGAAACATTCCAACCAACATAAATAGTGGCAGAAATTATTACTCACCTGGATAGTCAGTGAACCATCCTCTGCTACCAATTGAAAGGGCCCCTGGTTTGTCTGTGTGTGAATCACCGGCCGGACAACCACTGAAGACCAATACACGTTGATAGGTTTAAAATGGCTGCTCCTTTATTTTGACATCGTAGACAATTTATAGCTTCAAACCACAAAATTAGCATATACCTCCCTTACGTTTAATCCAATCAGGTAACGAATTTATCAATTTCATCTTTATACAGCCAAAGTAAAAAAAAGTCATGATGATTTCCTAGAAACAAGGTACATATGTGACGCATTTATAATTCTTAGAATTTAGATATCTAACCACCATGTTTGTCAACCTTCGCTCTGTTCAAATATTTCGCGGAATCATCTTTGTTTATTTCGTACCAACATTTATCTGATAAAACGTCCTTCACTTATCTAAATCAAAGGTGAACGTCAATATACAAGATGCTTATATATATATAACCCGTATTGCATAAATGTAAAATATATGTCTAATGCACATGTTAGATATATGTGTAAAAGGTATATATGCATATATATGTTTCTGCAGCTATGATGTCATGCATTCAGCAATTCTCTCTTCAGGTACCTTCATCATAAATGTGGCATTCTTTTGCAAAGCATGCATATCTCTTTCTAGCCATGCGGTTTTGAGCTTCAGACAGCCACTTCCTGCCAACTTGTGTTACTAGGCTTGGTGTTATAAGAATATAAAATATTTCCTTTAAAGAAGAACTCTGCATACATTAATACAAACATATAAGGCTGAATTAATACATGTATATGAACGTGTGTGGATACAGACATAATTTCCTTACAGGTGGGAAGCCCGGAAGTGTGAGCTTCCTGGTTTTTGCGCATTTAGATGCCGTGACCTCCCTTGGTCACAGCATGTGTTAAGGCTGGCCGCAGGCTAGCCTGGATTTGTGGGAGGGGCCAGTACCTGTCAAAACGTTCCACGCTGCTGGGGGGGGGGGTTTAGATTCTGTCACCTTGTCTGTCGGCTTATGGGCAGCAGGTCGTAGGGTTAACAGGTTGTTTTTGTTTTCTTTTTCCCCTCCTCTCTCCCTTTCTCTGTTGTTGTTGTGTGGTTGCAGTCGTCATGTCTCAGCCTTCAGACATTGAAGAGTTTGTGTCCTTGCCTCCGTCTCCAAGAGGGTCCGAACACGGCAGCACTCCATCCCTCAGGGCTTGGACTGTGCCTAGGTTGACGGCTGAATTGCTCAGGAGAGGGATTCCGTTTGCGGCTACTGCCAGAAAGGCGGAATTATTCAGTCTGCTCTTTCCCGCTACACCACAAGCCAGGCCGGCTGCTTCCGGCGGCAATACCACCATCTCCAATTCCTTGGTACAGATCCACGCGGTACTAAACACGCTCACTAGTTCCATCCAGGATTTACAAGCCCGGATGGAAGTAATGGAACAACGTCGCGACCCCCCCCCAGCAGTTGGGCCAGCTGGTGGCGCGGCACCTCCGGCTGTGGTCACAGGTACCGTGCCTACTCTTCGTTCAACAGCCAACCTGTCACAGGGCGGGGGAGTGCCTTCTGTGGCGCCGGTGTATTTCGTCAGGCCCAGTATTAAGAAGGACATCCTAGAGGGCAAGGATGTCAACTTGGCATCCTTGTTAATTACGTCCCACGACGTTACAGAAAATAAGTCCTTCGGCTGCAGCGAGTTGTCAGTAGTACTCAAGGCCAAAGACCCCAGGCTCAGTCGCAAGCTGACCCTGGCTGAGTTTGTCCTGGCTTTCAGCCTGTTCAGAGACGTTGTGTGTTCCGCCAGCCCCAACAGGAGAGAGGAGTTGGACATTTACCTCTACAGGGTGGTAGATTTGGCGCACAAGTACGGGGGCACAGCATTCTATGATTATCATAGGTCCTTCTCGGCCAAAGCTGCAGCCATTTGGGCCCAGTTCCAGGTAGTCACGGACTGGAGCAATATTGACATGGAGTTATTCTGTAGGCACTTCGCCAGTTTGAAGTCCCCGGTGTGCGCCACATGTCAGTCTCCTGCTCATACTACCGCCTGGTGCCCATTGGCTGACCTCACAGCTGCCCCCAGTACCTCCAGAGGCGGGATCAACCCGGGTCCCAGCCAGCAGGCTACCCAGTTTGACAAACTGGGGAGACCCATTCATTACTTAGGGAAAGCCCAGCTCTGCAACAACTTCAACTATGCTGTCTGCAATTTCAGCCAGTGCAGGCTCCTGCACATCTGTGCCACATGTTTTAGGGCACATCCGGTCACAGTCTGCACCGTGAAGCCGGCATGACTGAGCCGGGTGAATGTCGAGGTTCTAGACCAGCTGCTGCGACTTCATCCGGTGCAGTCGTTCCGCGCTTTTCTGGTGGAAGGATTTTCACGGGGGTTCCACACCGGGCTCATCGCCTTACCTCAGCAGACTCATGAATGCCCCAACCTGCAGTCGGCTTCTAGACGTCCTGACCTGGTGGATCTGCTGTTGGCAAGTGAGCTGGAGAAGGGCTTCATAATTGGTCCTTTCCAGTCCTCTCCTTTTTTCACATGGAGGGTGAGCCCGGTGGGGGTGGTACAGGGGAAATACTCCAATAAATTTCGTTTGATTTATGACTTGTCTGCTCCACATTCTTCTCACGTTCCTAGTCTCAACTCATTGATTCCGTCTGAGGAATTTTCATTGAAGTACACTTCCGTGGACCAGGCTATCCAGGTCATTCTACAGACAGGCAGGGGTGCTTGGCTGTCCAAAGCAGATGTCTCTGATGCGTTCAAACTGCTGCCCATTAGCCCATCTCTCTGGCAGTGGCATGGCATCAAATGGAGAGATGCTTACTATTTCGCCACCAAGTTGACGTTTTGGTTCCAGGAGCAGCCCCAGTCTGTTTGATAAGTTAGCGCAGGCTCTGGAATGGATTTTGTTGGAAGTACGGGCTTGCCAGAATGTCATTCACTACCTGGATGATTTTCTGTTGATAGAAGAACCCTCACGGGCGCCTGTTGACTTGCAGATTCTCTTGCAAGTTTTCAAGGAGTTAAACATTCCGGTTGCTGCCCACAAAACAGAAGGGCCTGCGCAGGTTGTCACATTCTTGGGGATCTCCCTGGATTCACGCGACATGTCGGCCAGTCTGCCACAAGACAAACTCGACAGGATCAAGTTAGGTGTCCGTTCCTTGCTCACGTCGCAGGTTTGCACCAAGAGAGAATTGCAGTCTCTGTTGGGTATGTTAAACTTCGCCATGAGGATCATTCCTCAGGGTAGATCATTTATTTCTAGATTGCTAGTCCTACTCCAACAGACCAGTGATTTGGACGCATCAGTGCATCTTAATGCCAACGCCCGAGCAGATCTGTTCATGTGGGACAGATTTCTCAGCGGGTGGAATGGCATTTCCATGTTCATTCCAAGGGCCACGTCTGATTCGCCACACGTATTTTCAGACGCAGCTGCCTCGATAGGTTTTGCGGCCATATTTGGCTCACATTGGTTCGCCGGCTCATGGCCCACGCATGTACTACAGATGCCGGGGTTTTCTCAGACGTCGGCATTGTTCGAGATCTATCCTATAGTAGCAGCTGCTATAGTTTGGGGGCATAGGTGGTCGGGTCACACGGTGGTTTTCCACACTGACAACATGGCGACTGCAGAGATCATTAACAAGGGTAGATCTAAATCGTTACTCATCATGTCTTTCATGCGTAGGTTGACCTGGATAGCCCTGGAACAGGGGTTTCATTTTCATGCCCTGTTTTTGGACGGGGTGAGCAATATTGCAGCTGATGCTTTATCTCGCTTTGATTTTTCACGCTTTTTCTTACAGAACCCAGAAGCAGACTCAGTGGGCACCCCGGTTCCGGACTGGCGGCTGCTGGTCTTGGACTAAACTCGCTGATGGTGGTCGCCAGTTCACTCATTACAAAGTCTTTGTCGATCAGTACATTGAGGTCATACCGCCGAGCGTGGGTGGTTTTCTTAGACTTCCAGTTGCTATATCCTAGGGGTGACACTGGTCAGGTCAAGTATATGGTGGCTTTCGTGTCTTATTGTCACTCGGTATTGGCTTTATCCTACAACACCATTAGGCTATATTTGGCTGGGGTGCAGCATTTTTTGGCACTTCAAGAGCCAGACAGACCCTCTATATTTTCTGCTCACCCGATCAAGGCCATCCTCAGAGGCATTCAGAAAAGCCAGGTCACGGTCAAGTCGGTCCGTCAACCGATTTCGGGGGACACGTTTCGTAGCCTGTCGGAAGTCCTCACACTGTCACCATTCGGAGTCCTTCCCAGCCTGGTGATCAAGGCAGCTATGTACTTGGCGTTTTACGGGTTTTTAAGACCAGGTGAAGTGACACAGGCCAGACAAGGGGCGGTGGCTCTCCACAAGGGAGACTTAGTAAGGATGGGCAGTAATTTTCATTTGCAGTTGCCTCACAACAAAACAAGGCAGGTAGGTCCCGGCCATGTAGTTAAGTTCTTTCAGACCACAAACGCATGGTGTCCAGTGACAGTCTTGGACAACCTCTTGCTGGCCCTTAGTCTTCACAGCCCCACCGACCCATTACTTCCATTTCCGGTTGGTCCACTGACGTCCAGCCAGTTCATCAAACATATTCGCATCCTGTTGACCAGTGTAGGTTTGAATCCGGCTCAATTCTCGGGGCATTCTTTCCGCATCGGTGCGGCATCCGCAGCGTCCAGGCATGGAGTTCCTGCGCATATCATCAAACACTTGGGGCGCTGGCGCTCGGGGTGCTTTGTGCGGTATATCCCGGAGCCACAAGCAGAGCTGGTCCAAGCATTCAGTAAGTTGGCAGAATAAGCACGTCAGGCCAATCCTTCCCTCACTGGTGGGTTTTGCCCCCTTTTTCAGGCATACCGACCTAGTGAGGCCAAGGCACACCTCAGGCCAATCAGGTAGGGGGGTGGTGGTTGGGCATCTTCCACTCGTCAGGTCCTGACCACAAGTGTTAAGGCTGGCCGCAGGCTAGCCTGGATTTGTGGGAGGGGCCAGTACCTGTCTTAAGCAGTCCGGCTCTCCCAGGCAGCACGTCTGCATTCGGACGTCCCCTGCCCACCCATTCCCATTCTTCATTCAGTCATTTCAACCATCACATTCAGGGTATGCCCCCTTTTTCAGGCATACCGACCTAGTGAGGCCAAGGCACACCTCAGGCCAATCAGGTAGGGGGGTGGTGGTTGGGCATCTTCCACTCGTCAGGTCCTGACCACAACTAAAGCATTTAATTACCGCGATTGACATTGTTGCCGGTCACGGTAATTAGCCGCAGGTCTCTGCTTATGAAACAGTAGAGATCTGCCTGCCATGACGCCCGCTGCACTTGCGAGCGGGCGCCATGTTCACACATCGCTCCAGCGCCGTACATGTACGGCATTGGTAGGGAAAAGGGTTAAAAAACGGGTTATATTGCAAATAAAACTGAAAAAATATATATATAGATTTGGTTACATTTCTCAGCTTTAATTTACATTTGAGCAAAAAACACAAGATGTTCCGCACTGTGGAAAATCTCAGAGGACGCGGTCGGAAGCCAAAAGTGACACCTGTGCTGCCAGTTAGAATCCAAGGATCACCACCAAGGCCGTCCTGGTGAATCTGGGCTCTGCTGGTGGCAATGTCTCAAGGCAGACAATCCAACGGACGCTGCAGACCAAGGAGGACGCCACTTCTCCAGATAAGGCACACAGAAGCTCGCTTGGCCTTTGCAAAAGCTCATCTGGACAGAGAAGAAGACTTCTGGTCTGTGTTATGGTCAGATGAAACAATAATTAATCTATTTGGTCACAATGTACTCCGTATGCCTTCCGTTTTCGTATTTCCGTTCCGTTCAAAGATAGAACATGTCCTATTATTGTCCACATAACGGACAAGGATAGTCCTGTTCTATTAGGAGCCGGCTGTTCCGTTCTGCAAAAAACGGAATGCACACAGATGTTATCCGTATTTTTTGTGGATCCGTTTTTTGAGGACCACAAAATACAGCATTCCATTTCCGTATTTCCGTTCCGTTCAAAGATAGAACATGTCCTATTATTGCCCGCAAATCACGTTCCGTGGCCATATTCAATTCAATGGGGCTGTAAAAAAAAAAAACGGAATGGATACGGAATGCATCCGTATGTCTTCCGTATCCATTCCGTTTTTTGCCGAACCATCTATTGAAAGTTTTATGCCCAGCCCAATTTTTCTATGTATTTACTGTATACTGTATATGCCATGCTTCCATGTCAGTTTGCGATCTGCAAAAAACGGAAACCAAAAGGAAATATGGAACGGCGGAACGGAAACACTACTGAAACAAAACACGAAAAAACGGATCCGTTTAAAACAGACCGCAAAACACTGAAAAAGCCATACAGTCGTGTGCAAGAGGCCTAAGGGTCCATTCACACGTCCGTAGGTGTTTTGCGGTCCGATAATTGCGGATCTGCAAAACATGCGTTCCTTATTTCGCCGGCACTATATTAGAAAATGCCTTTTGCGGACAAGAATAGGACATGTTCTATTTTTTTCGGGAACAGAATTGCGGATCCAGAAGTGGGTCCGTTCCGCATCCGTTACGGCCCCATTGAAAATGAGTGGGTCTGCACCCGTTCCGCATAATTGCGGAACGGATCCGGACCATTCATACGGACGTGTGAATGGACCCTAAGGGCTCATGCACACGACCGTTGCCCGGCCGTGGCCGTATTGCGGCTAGCATACGGCGGCTCCGCAATACACGAGCACCGGTTGTGTGCAGCCGCATCACGGATCACAGGCCCATTCACTTGAATTGGTCCACAGTCCGAGAGATGCGGTGCGGAAGCACAGATCGGAACCCCACATGGTGTTTCTGGCCGTGCCTCCGCAATTTGCGGACCGCAATTTGGGGTCCACAGCACAGGCACAGAGCCCTTACATTCGTGGGGATGAGCCATAAGGGCTCATTCACACAAACGTGTGCTGCCTGTTGCTATATTGCGGATCCGCAATACACGGGCACCGTTCTGTGTGCATTCTGCATCACGGATGCGGACCCATTCACTTCAATGGAATGGAAGCACGGAACACTAGGGAAGCACTACGGAGTGCTTCCTGGGGTTCCGTGCCTCCGCACCGCAAAAAGATAGAACTTGCTCTATCTTTTTGCAGAACGGACGGATCGCGGAGCCCTAAGGGCTCATGCACACGATCGTATTTTCTTTCCGCTTCTGTTCCGTTTTTTTTTTTTTGCGGACTGTATGCGGAACCATTCACTTCGATGGGGCTGTAGAAAATACTGAAGTTACTCCGTGTGCATTCCGTTTCAGTTTGTCCGCACGGCCGTTCTGCAAAAAAGTAGTGCATGTCCTATTATTGTCTGCAAATCGCGGTCCGAGGCCCCATTCAAGTAAATGGGTCCGCAAAGATTACGGAACACATCCGTATTTCATCCCTATTTTGCGGATCCATACTGTAGAAATGCAAGGCCCAGCCCATATTGCTTATGTGTTTGGTGATTAATAAGTTACTGTTTCCTTTTCCGATCTGCAAAAAAACGGATCGAATTAGGCATGGGGGGCATTTGGCAGTAGAAAGGCTAGGTGCGCCCTGGCATTGAGAGAAGGGGGGCCACGCACACCTTGCTCTGGGCTTGACATATGGGGTCCTTTATCAAACTGAGGTAAAATAGAACTGGTTTCCCATAGCAACCAATCAGATCGCACCTTTCATTTTTCACAGCTCCTTTGGAAAATGAAAGGTGGAATCTGATTGGATACTAAGCCAGTCCTTGGGATAAATCTCCCCCATAGTTTTTTGCCCCTGTTTCCAGGTGTAAATGTGAGTAAATTTTCCAGAGCTGGAGTCCAGGCCCACCGGCACGCCCTGCCGAACTGGCGGACACGGCGTAAAACCGTGCGACTGAATATGAGGGGAATTGGGACTATTTTACGCCCTCGGTAAATGTGCCCCATTACGCGTCTCCTCATATTTCTACATTCTTTTTAGTATTTTTCTAGTTATGAGCCGCTGGGACAACATTCTGTGATGGCTGTAAAAAACAAAACAAAAAAAAAAACAGAATTTCTGTTAAAAAATGACAACAGTGAAAACTGCAAGTAATCCCACAAAAACAGGTTTTATGGTGCAAAAGTAGTTTTTTTTTATCGCCGTAGTCCTCCTGTCCCAAAGAGCGACGCTGTGTCAAACACTTTACAACAGAAAGAGACCACGGCAGCATTGCTGTTTTTAAGAACTCTCCCTCCAGAAAGGGTTAATAAGGATCTGTAAAGTGAAAGTGAAAGTAACCATGGCAGTTCCCCCTTCCTGTGCACTAGTACTTCCCTCTACTCGGGGATCTGTGTACGGCTTTCAGGTAAGACCGTCATCTCCTATATACTGGGTATATGGTTTTACGGTGGGGGGGTCTGACGCTGCTCCGTGATACGAGGCAGATAGCTTCAGGGCGTTTTCTCTCAGCTCGTCAGCACTTCCTGTTGTATTCAATTACGTGATTACATGTTTAACCCCCTAGTGACCACTAATGCGCCTTTTTACTGACGTAAACAAAGGGGGTTTTAGCTAAACAGCTGGCCGGGACCCTGGGATTTCCCATGTTTTTGCGTTTTCGTTTTTTTTCACTCCCCGCCGTCCCCATAGTCCTAACTTTCCATTCACATAGCCTTACGTGGGCTTATTTTTTGCGGGACAAGTTGTACTTTCTAATGGCACCATTTACGGTTGCATGACAGTAAGGAGCGGGGAAAAAAAACACAATTCTGATAAAGTTTTTATTTTTCCACTGTACACTATGCGGTAAAATTGAGCTGTTATCTTCATTCTCCAGGTCAGTACGGTTCCAAAGATACCAGACTTGTATAATTTTTCTTGCGTTTTAAGGCCTCATGCACACGACCGTTTTTCGGGTCCGCATCTGAACCGCAGTTTTTGCAGCTCGGGTGCGGACCCATTCACTTCAATGGGGCCACAAAAGATGCGGATAGCACTCCGTGTGATGTCCGCATCCGTTCGAGGCCCCGCAAAAAAAATATAACATGTCCTATTCCTGTCCGTTTTGCGGGCCGCAAAAAACCTGCACGGTTGTGTGCATGTAGCCTAATACTAAAAAAAAAAAAAAAAGGAAAACCTTTTGAGGATTCCCCCCATACCCATATTCTAACCCCTATAACATTTTGGTAGCTATGTGTACGGGGCTGTGTGAGGGCTCATTTTTTGCGGGACGATCTGTTCTTTTCAGTGATACCAATTTTAAGTGTGTGCGACTTTTTGATCACTTTTTATAAAAAAACATTATTGGGTAGCTGAAGTGACAAAAAATGGCAAATTGGCAATTTTAATTTTTTTCCCCGCTACGCCATTTGCCATATGCCATTAATATTGTTATATGATGTTTATTTTTTTTATTAGTTACGTATTTTAATTTTATGGAAAGGGGGGTAATTAAAATTATAATTTTTTGTATATTTGTAAAAACTTTTAAAACTTTATTTTTTTTTTTGCGGTCCGGAGGCGGTCGGTTCATTCCTCTTTTGACGCGCCGGCGCGTCATCTCGCGGGACGCGAGATTTCCTGTGAACGCGCGCATACAGGAGCGCGCGTTCACAGGAACAGGAGGTAAACTAGTTCATCTACAGCCTGCCAGCAGCGATCATTCGCTGGCAGGCTGTAGATGCAATATTTTTTTTTTTCAACCCTTGAAAGGTATATCAGATGCTGTTTTGTTAACAGCGTCTAATATACCTGCTACCTGGTCCTCTGGTGGTCCCTTTTGCTTGGATCGACCACCAGAGGACAAAGGCAGCTCAGTAATAAGTAGCACCAATCACCACACTGCACTACACCCCCGTCACTTATTAACCCCTGATCACCCCATATAGACTCCCTGATCACCCCCCTGTAAGGCTCCATTCAGACGTCCGTATGTGTTTTGCGGATCCGCAAAACACGGATACCGCGGATCTGTAAAACACGGACACTGGCAATGTGCTTTCTGCATTTTGCGGATCCGCACATTGCCAGAACTATATAGAAAATGCCTTTTCTTGTCCGCAATTGCGGACAATAGGAGATGTTCTATAGGATCTACAAAAAACGCATTGTTCGCCCGATCAGGCCTGATCTTGTGCGCACACTTGCGTTCAGTCCGTCCCACCGCAGTGACAGAATTTTTTTTTTTCTGATCACTGCAAAAACACCGTAAAATCACTGTGGCGCTATAAAAAGATCACTTTTGAGGGGCATGGCGAGTTCATAGAAGAATTTTTTTTTGTCACAAGTTAGCAGAAATTTTTATTTATTTTTTTCTCAAAATCTCTATTTATTTTTTTCTCAAAATCTCACATGAACTCACCATACCCCTCACGGAATCCAAATGCGTAACATTTTTTAGACATTTATATTCCAGACTTCTTCTCACGCTTGGCGAGTTCCTAGAATATATATTTTTTTGGCACAAGTTAGGGGAAAATTATTTTTATTTATTTTTTCTCTTACAAAATCATTTTCCCCTAACTTGTGCCAAAAAAAAAATATTCTATGAACTCGCCATGCCCCTCACGGAATACCTTGAGGTGTCTTCTTTCCAAAATTGGGTCACTTGTGGGGTATTTATACTGCCCTGGCATTTTAGGGGCCCTAAGGCTGGGTTCACACCTGAGCGTTCCTACGCGCTGTAAAACGCTCAACATGGAGAAACCAATGATTCCCTATGGGAATGGTTCTCACCTGGGCGTTTTACAGCGTGTACGATCGCGCTGTAAAACGCCAGACGCTCCAAGAAGTACATGAGCTTCTTTGGGGCGTCTTGTCGCGCGTTGCCGTACATAGACTTTTGGGAACGCGCGACAATTGGCGTTCGCTTGTCTCTGTATGCGCGATTGCAAACGCCGGTACAATCGCGCATACAGAGCGCTCCATCGCGAACGCTCAGGTGTGAACCATGGGTAAAGCGTGAGAATCCAAATGCCTAAAAATGCCCTCCTAAAAGATACTCATTGGAATTTGGGCCCCTTTGCGCACCTGGGCTGCAAAAAAGTGTCACATATGTGGTATTGCCGTACTCAGGAGAAGTAGGGCAATGTGTTTTGGGGTTTATTTTTACATATACCCATGCTGGGTGAGAGAAATATCTCTGTCAAATGACAACTTTGTATAAAAAAAATGGGAAAAGTTGTCTTTTAGAGAGATATTTCTCCTACCCAGCATGGATATATGTAAAAAGACACCCCAAAACACATTACCCTACTTCTTCTGAGTACGGCGATACCACATGTGTGACCCTTTTTTGCAGCCAAGATGCGCAAAGGGGCCCAAATTCCAATGAGTACTTTCAGGATTTCACAGGGCATTTTTACGAATTTGGATTCCAAACTACTTCTCACGCTTTAGGGCCCCTAAAATGCCAGTGCAGTATAAATACCCCACATGTGACCCCATTTTGAAAAGAAGACACCCCAAGGTATTCCGTGAGGGGATATGGTAAGTTCATGAAAAATTTTCTTTTTGGACACAAGTTAGTGGAATATGAGACTTTGTAAAAAAAAAAATATATATTTTCCGCTAACTTGTGACAAAAAATAAAAACTTCCATGAACTCACTATGCCTTAGGGTGTCTACTTTCCGAAATGGGTTTATTTGTGGGGTGTATCTTTGGATTGCCCATGATCTTTGGATTGCCCATGATCTAAGCCATTCTGACCTAGCTGTTAGAAGGTATTGGGTGCAGTGGTTACGTTAGGGTATGCACACAGTGAATAAGCTTTTGGACAGCCCAGACAGACCACCAGTAGACTTAGCAGAAGGAACTTTGGTGTCACAGCTCCCATTATGTGCTCCGTCATTGACATCCTGCCGCCACATGCGTTCCAATCATGGCAGGGCTGACATCCTGCCGTTACGTGTTCTTCTCATGACAGGGCTGACATCTGCTGGTGTGATGATCGGGGGAGCCATCACATACAACAGTCGTCACCCCTGGTAGTGATAAGAGGACACTAACATCTCAGTGATAGGTGAAGGACATCCTGCCGTCACATGTGTTCTTCTCATAGCAGGGCTGACATCCTGCCGTCACGTGTTCTTCTCATGACAGGGCTGACATCTTCTGGTGTGATGATCGGGGGAGCCATCACAGACAACAGTCGTCACCCCTACGAGGACACTAACAGCTCAGTGACACATGAAGGACATCCTGCCATCACATGTGTTCCTCTCATGACAGGGCTGACATTTGCTGGTGTGATGATCGGGGGAGCCATCACATACAACAGTCGTCACCCCTGGTAGTGATAAGAGGACACTAACATCTCAGTGATAGGTGAAGGACATCCTGCCGTCACATGTGTTCTTCTCATAGCAGGGCTGACATCCTGCCGTCACGTGTTCTTCTCATGACAGGGCTGACATCTTCTGGTGTGATGATCGGGGGAGCCATCACAGACAACAGTCGTCACCCCTACGAGGACACTAACAGCTCAGTGACACATGAAGGACATCCTGCTGTCACATGTGTTCCTCTCATGACAAGGCTTCCAACTGGTATTTCTCAGCAGGATGCCCACACACAGAAGGGTTTCCCAGGAATGTCTCCTCCAGATTACAACACGTCCTTGGCTGCCCGGTCACCAGATTTATCACCATTTGAGCTTTTACGGTATATCAATACCATAAAGCAGAAACAAGATGTGAACAGCCCCTAATTCACATGTCGAATTTACTATTTGGGTCGATAAAATTATGACAATACCAAATTTATAGATTTTTTTTGTAAAATACAAATGAAGACATCTAAAAATATGAATAAATATATTTCTGTTTGTGTCGCCATATTCTGAAAGCCGCACCTTTATTTTTTCAGAACTGAGTTGCCTGAGGGTCTGGGGTCTGTTTATTGCGGGATATGCAGTAGTTTTTTAGTGCCACCGTTGTAGGGTCAGTATAACTGATGCCTTCACGTCATTCTCAATAATGTAGCCGTTACCTTTAGGTTAGGTCTACACGACGACATTTGTCGCGCAACATTTTTTATAATGGCAGTCTATGGTGTTGCACTCCATTCGAGATGGATTTTTCTGCGACTGTTGCGTCGCAGTCCCAGCATGTTGCAGTGCGACACCATAGACTGCCATTATAAAAATTGTTGCGCGACATTGGTGCAACAAAATGTTGCGCTACAAATGTTGCAGTGTAGTTCTGCCCTATCTGTCGCGCGACTAATGTCGTTGTGTAGACCTAGCCTTACTGTGTGAAAACTCCATGGTGTCCTTTTTCTGATGCGTTTTGTACATTTAGCTATGAATAAGCGTTATATGCGCGAAAACGCGGCAGAAAGGAATGCCATGGAGTTTTAATTAAAGGGGTTCTCCGAGACTTTACAACTGATGATCTATCCTCAGGATAGGTCATCAGTATCTGATCGGTGAGGGTCCGACACCCGGTACCCCCGACAATCAGCTGTTTGAGAAGGCAGCGACACTTGTAGTAGCGCCACTGCCTTCTCTAAGCTTTCCCGGTCACGTGGCCTAGGCGCATCTCAGACCCATAGAAATGAATGGGCCTGAGCTGCTATGCCAAGCACAGCCACTATGCAATGTATGGCGCTGTGCTTGGTAAGCCACCAGTGCCTTCTCAAAGAGCTGATCGGCAGAGGTCATCAGTTGTAAGGACTTTGAAAACCCTTTTAAACCTGAGAAAAATGTATACAATAAAAAATACTTCATGTAGGACATCTAAAATAACAGATGTCCCATCCTTGCCAAAGGGGACTTCCTGGATTCCCGTCTGACGCAAATCTAAAGGGGCAGGTCTTTAAAGGGAAGGGGAAGAACCTTGAAAAAGGGGCGTGCTCACTATTAAAAAAATTGGTATCGCATGCTTTCCTGCATCTGTCTCAAATTGTGTCCAACCCTTGTTGTAATTACATGGTTGTGATGATCTAACCATGTATGTTTCAGTGTGAAGAAGGGCTGTCTACAACATGATTGATGCCATAAAACCTGTGGAAGAGTGTTCGCTAGTGAAGAGTAACTACATATCTCCACATCAGAATAAGCCATGGACATCTGGGATGGATGGAATATTATAGAAGGTAAGAGAACCTATGCAACTGAAGAAAAGTTCACCTGTGAGTCACTAGATTTAACTAAACCAAACGCTTTGCACTCGCGCAGAAATATTGCGCACTTTCCCACGATGCACCCGCATCCTATCCGGCCCTCACGCGCGACGCCCGTGTGAAAGAGGCCTTAGTGACATTTTTGAGAAACCAGCAACTGGAGATAAAGTAAATCAATTGTAAAGTCTTTTCATTTGCCTAGTTAGAAACATACAAAGAACAAAAAAATGACTCGGACAACCCCTTTAAAGGGGTTTTCCTAGAATAAAAAAAATAAAATTACTGAAAATACTTACATATTATTGTATTATAAATATATTCCCAAATACCTTTCATTAGTTATAATGACTCATTTTGTCTGGGGAGCAATCATTGGGAGAAATAAAATGGCTGCCATCCTATTGGTACACACAGAACCTGTCCTAATCACACAGGAGGACAAGTTACTTCACCACACTGAGGTAAAGATCTGCCTCATCCTCCTTTCTGCTCTGCTTGTCAGGGGTTATGATCCTGAATACAGATGATACGATGAATCTCTGTAGGAATGGAGTTCATGAAGAGACATGAAGTACAGAGCGGAGGTGGGGGTGTGCAGAATTACCACGGTCTGTCCTGTCCGTCCTCTCTGTACTTCATGTCTCCTCATGCGGTCCTGATCCATGTGGCTGACATCCCATTATTCTCCCTGACAACGGGCCTCTCCTGCAACTCAATGCGTCCCGTCACTAAAAGGGACAGCGAACGTGGTGAGTTTTGCTCAGTCTATGGAGGACAACTCCACCCGTTTTAAACAGCCTTCTTTGGACGGGCTCCATGTCTCTGAGCAGTTGATCACTGCCCTTCCAGTAGTCTTGTATGGTGTTTCTTAGGTTACACTTGGCTTAGTCTGTGACCTAGATGCTGTTGACTGTCTGTATGGGGTTTTTATGCTCCATTATGGTATTTTATACACAGAAGAGGACAACCTTAAAACCTTTCTTCATTTCCTAGATGATGAGACCGGGCAGTTCTGCCAGCAGCTCCGTCAGTGTGAAGATCACTTCCTGAGGATGACGTATGAATATTTCCAGGATGATCTGCTCCACATTGTGGAGAACATGAGACTCCTACCACTTCTCCGTGAGCTACAGTCCCGAAATCTCCTTGATACTGAGGTGAGAGAATGTTTGTTTGGGCTGGTGTCACACCTGACAGTTTTCAGGGCTTTTTCGTTTTTTTTTAGGCACAATTACATTTTTAGGCACAATTACAGCTCTGATTTGGCATGGACGTGTTCTTTTGTGGCTGCATTCTTTTTTGACCCTTGAGGTGCATTTTTTCAGTCAGTGGTGTTTTTGTTGAAATTGTAGCACAGTCTCGTTGTATGTACATAGGGACTGCACCAAAGAGGGCAGCTCTGGAGTATAATACAGGATGTAACTCAGGATCAGTACAGGATAAGTAATGTATGTACACAGTGACTGCACCAGCAGAATAGTGAGTGCAGCTCTGGAGTATAATACAGGATGTAACTCCGGATCAGTACAGGATAAGTAATGTATGTACAAAGTGACTGCACCAGCAGAATAGTGAGTGCAGCTCTGGAGTATAATACAGGATGTAACTCAGGATCAGAACAGGATAAGTAATGTATGTAAACAGTGACTGCACCAGCAGAATAGTGAGTGCAGCTCTGGAGTATAATACCGGATGTAACTCAGGATCAGTACAGGATAAGTAATGTATGTAAACAGTGACTGCACCAGCAGAATAGTGAGTGCAGCTCTGGAGTATAATACCGGATGTAACTCAGGATCAGTACAGGATAAGTAATGTATGTACACAGTGACTGCACCAGCAGAATAGTGAGTGCAGCTCTGGAGTATAATACAGGATGTAACTCAGGATCAGTACAGGATAAGTAATGTATGTACACAGTGACTGCACCAGCAGAATAGTGAGTGCAGCTCTGGAGTATAATACAGGATGTAACTCAGGATCAGTACAGGATAAGTAATGTATGTACACAGTGACTGCACCAGCAGAATAGTGTATAATGTAGAATGCAGAATAGTGAGTGCAGCTCTGGAGTATAATACAGGATGTAACTCAGGATCAGTACAGGATAAGTAATGTATGTACACAGTGACTGCACCTGCAGAATAGTGAGTGCAGCTCTGGAGTATAATACAGGATGTAACTCAGGATCAGTACAGGATAAGTAATGTATGTACACAGTGACTGCACCAGCAGAATAGTGAGCGCAGCTCTGGAGTATAATACAGGATGTAACTCAGGATCAGTACAGGATAAGTAATGTATGTACACAGTGACTCCACCAGCAGAATAGTGAGTGCAGCTCTGGAGTATAATACAGGATGTAACTCAGGGTCAGTACAGGATAAGTAATGTATGTACACAGTGACTGCACCAGCAGAATAGTGAGCGCAGCTCTGGATTATAATACAGGATGTAACTCAGGATCAGTACAGGATAAGTAATGTATGTACACAGTGACTGCACCAGCAGAATAGTGAGCGCAGCTCTGGAGTATAATACAGGATGTAACTCAGGGTCAGTACAGGATAAGTAATGTATGTACACAGTGACTGCACCAGCAGAATAGTGAGCGCAGCTCTGGAGTATAATACAGGATGTAACTCAGGATCAGTACAGGATAAGTAATGTATGTACACAGTGACTGCACCAGCAGAATAGTGAGCGCAGCTCTGGAGTATAATACAGGATGTAACTCAGGATCAGTACAGGATAAGTAATGTAATGTATGTACACAGTGACTGCACCTGCAGAATAGTGAGTGCAGCTCTGGAGTATAATACAGGATGTAACTCAGGGTCAGTACAGGATAAGTAATGTATGTACACAGTGACTGCACCAGCAGAATAGTGAGCGCAGCTCTGGAGTATAATACAGGATGTAACTCAGGATCAGTACAGGATAAGTAATGTATGTACACAGTGACTCCACCAGCAGAATAGTGAGTGCAGCTCTGGAGTATAATACAGGATGTAACTCGGGATCAGTACAGGATAAGTAATGTATGTACACAGTGACTGCACCAGCAGAATAGTGTATAATGTAGAATGCAGAATAGTGAGTGCAGCTCTGGAGTATAATACAGGATGTAACTCAGGATCAGTACAGTATAAGTAATGTATGTACACAGTGACTGCACCAGCAGAATAGTGAGTGCAGCTCTGGAGTATAATATAGGATGTAACTCAGGGTCAGTACAGGATAAGTAATGTATGTACACAGTGACTGCTCCAGCAGAATAGTGAGTGCAGCTCTGGAGTATAATACATGATGTAACTCAGGATAAGTAATGTAATATACACAGTGACTGCACCTGCAGAATAGTGAGTTCAGCTCTGGAGTATAATACAGGATGTAACTCAGGATCAGTACAGGATAAGTAATGTATGTACACAGTGACTGCACCAGCAGAATAGTGAGTGCAGCTCTGAAGCATAATACAGGATGTAACTCAGGATCAGTACAGGATAAGTAATGTATTTACACAGTGTCTCCTCCAGCAGAATAGTGAGTGCAGCTCTGGAGTATAATACAGGATGTAACTCAGGATCAGTACAGGATAAGTAATGTATGTACACAGTGACTCCACCAGCAGAATAGTGAGTGCAGCTCTGAAGCATAATACAGGATGTAACTCAGGATCAGTACAGGATAAGTAATGTATGTACACAGTGACTGCACCTGCAGAATAGTGTATAATGTAGAATGCAGAATAGTGAGTGCAGCTCTGGAGTATAATACAGGATGTAACTCAGGATCAGTACAGTATAAGTAATGTATGTACACAGTGACTGCACCAGCAGAATAGTGTATAATGTAGAATGCAGAATAGTGAGTGCAGCTCTGGAGTATAATACAGGATGTAACTCAGGGTCAGTACAGGATAAGTAATGTATGTACACAGTGACTGCACCAGCAGAATAGTGAGTGCAGCTCTGGAGTATAATACAGGATGTAACTAAATGATTTTCCTATTTCATGACGTAAAGTCATAGTTTTATTAAAGACACGGAGGCGAGTATTGCTATCTCCTTCTTTACTTTCCACCAATAGCAGCAAAGAAGAAATTTACATAATCATAACAGTAAAGGACCCTCCCCTGACAGATCCTATAATAAGCAGTGTCCTCTTCATCAACTTCCTCTTTCTTGACAACCGCGACACCAACTGCAACCGCAACATGAACCGGAACTGGAACCGGAACTGGAACTGACCCCGAGAACTGCAACCAACGGGATCCACGAACAGCAGAATCAAGCCAACCTGGCTAACACCTCAGGAAACCTGGAACCATGGAACAGACCACACACCGTGGAGAATTCAGCCTGAAACAGAGCAAACAATATAGCCAGTGTAAGAAACGGGTCAGGTAATGAACGAAAAACGACCCTGGAAACAGAAGCACACAGCCAGGTCGGTGAAAAACGGAGGACAATAAATAATAACATGATATACATCAATATATATAAATATCAACTAAAGACAATGTAAACAGTCCAACAATAACACCCCACAAAAAAAGGGCGGGCAGAAGAAATATCCAGGGCGGGCAATACTCGCCTCCGTGTCTTTAATAAAACTATGACTTTACGTCATGAAATAGGAAAATCATTTAGTTTTACATCAAGACACGGAGGCTCATATTGCAAGTTCAAAGTTGACCAATAATGGAGGAGAACACATGAGGAGGCGGCCGGAAATAAAATTCCCGAAATGTGGAGGCCCTAGACCAATCCGCCAAACGCAAGATGTCCTCCAACCGAGCCCCCGAAACGGCCAGGGCAGTGGCAGCCGCGCCCCTGGCCGAATGAGCGGTAAAGACCGTTGTATCAATCCCAGCCAGGGACATGATCCACTTCATCCAACGCGCCAAAGTGGGGCTGGACACAGGGCCAAACGGATGGCGAATAGAGAGGAACAACTGTGGAACGGCCACAGAGCGGTGAGCTCGAGTGCGCAACTCATATTCCCGCAAGCAAGCCACAGGACATAGCGCCGGGGAAGACGGGAAACAGGGATAAGAGACAGACCGAATATTGGTCTTGGTGCGCCGCGTAATGTTAAAGGTGACGCCCTCAGGAGAAAAGGACCGAGCATCATGGTCCAGAGCCCTGACGTCAGAAACCCGCTTACAGGAAATAAGGCAAAAGAGGGTCAACAACTTGGCCGAAAGCTGACGGAGGGAAAGAGACGCGTTCTCAGGCCACGCCGTGAGGAAAGAGAGGACCAGAGAAACATCCCAAGTGGTATTGAAGCGCGGCCGAGGAGGCCGAGCCAAACGAGACCCACGCAGCAAGCGCGACACCAAAGGGTGCTGACCCGCCGGAACACCATCAAAACCCAGGTGGGTTGAAGAAATTGCAGAACGGAACAGATTAATGGTCCGATACGCCTTTCCCGCCTCAAAAAGAGACGTAAGGAACTGCAATAAATGGGTTACAGGCGCCGAAACGGGATCAAGGTCCCGTTCCACGCACCAGTTAACCCAAGATCACCAAGCTGCCCGGTAAGATTTTCGGGTGCCGGGAGCCCAAGCGTTATCCAGGAGGCGTCTAGTCGCCTCCGAAATTCCCACGACCTCTCCGGGAGACCCGAGATCCGGCACGCCAGAAGCTGAAGGGATCCGTCGACCAGCAGGGGGTGGGGCACGCCCAGAGGGCCCTGGAGGAGATCCGTCCGACCCGGGAGGAGGAGAGGTACATCCACCAGGAGTTCCAGGAGCATCGGGTACCAGGCCTGAGTCCCCCAGAAGGGGACCACCACTACCAACTCCGCCATCTGACGACGAGTCTGAAGCAGCATCCTCGGGATCATGGCAAAGGGTGGAAACGCATAGTGCAGAGCCGAAGTCCAGTCCTGGAGAAACGCATCCACCGCCTCCGCTTCCGGATCCGGGCGCCAGCTGAAGAACCTGGGAAGGTGGGTATTGAGCCGCGACGCAAAGAGGTCTATGGTGCAAGGGCCCCAGATGGCCGAAATCGAGCAGAACGTCTCTGGAGCGAGCCTCCAGTCGCTGCCGTCCGTGAAGTACCGGGAACTCCAATCCGCTCTGTAGTTGTGAAGACCCGGGAGATATTCCGCCTGCACCATGAGGTCCCTGGAGAGACAGTAGGACCAGAATTCCTTCGCGAGGCGAGCCAAAGTAGCCGACTGAGTGCCGCCCAGGTGATTGACATAGCGGACCGCCGACACATTGTCCATGCGCAAACGGATACACGCATGGGCCATGCCATTGGAGAAACTCCGGATTGCGAACGAACCCGCCAGAAGTTCCAACGCGTTGATGTGAAGACGGCTCTCTTCCTCTGACCATCGACCACCCGTGGAAATGCCTTGGCAGTGGGCACCCCAGCCCTTGAGACTCGCATCCAATTCCACCACGAAATCCGGTTGGAAACCGAAGATCGCTCTGCCGTTCCACGCCTCCAAGTTCTCTATCCACCACCGGAGCTCCTCCCGAGCCTCCTGATCCATGACCACCAGATCCGCAAAGGTGGCACCGGCCCGAAGATGGGCGATCTTCAGTCGCTGTAGAGCCCGATAGTAGAGAGGCGCCGGGAACACCGCTTGGATCGAAGATGCCAACAGACCAATGATGCGGGCCAGATGGCGTAGCGACAGGGAGGTAGCCGCGAGAGCGTGTCTCAACTCCTTGCGGATCGCCCGCAATTTCGCCATCGGGAGGCTGAGGGACTCCGAAACCGAGTCCACTGTAAAGCCCAGGAACTCCATCTGACGAGATGGCGTGAGGATCGACTTCTCGGGGTTCAGCAGGAAACCCAGGTCTGTCAAGAGCTGTGAGGTCCACTGAAGGTGTTGCAGTAGTGTCGACTGACATTGATGCATAACGAGGATGTCGTCCAGATAGACGATTAGACGCACACCCCGACACCGCAGCCAAGCCATGACCGGACGCAACAATTTGGTAAAGCACCAAGACGACAGGCCGAACGGGAGGCACGTGAAACGCCACACTTCGTCCCCCCAACGGAAACGCAGGAGATCCCTGGATGCCGCGGCAATCGGGACCGTCAGGTACGCATCCTTGAGGTCCAATTTTACCATCCAGTCCCCTGGAACTAATAAGTCCCGCAGGAGGTGGATCCCCTCCATTTTGAAATGGCGATATCGCACCACAGAGTTCAGGGCGCGGAGATTTATCACAGGACGCATCTGGCCGCCCTTTTTCTGGACCAGGAATATGCTGCTGAGGACACCCCCGGAGGTAGGGAGAGCCCTCTCTATTGCCCTCTTTTGGAAAAGGGACCGGAGCTCGATGTCTACGAGTTCTCTGTGTGGTTGGGTCAGACCCAATGGCGGGGGAGGAAGGATGAGCCCTGGGGAGTCTGTGAGCTCTATGTGAAACCCCCTCACCGTAGTCAGTACCCATGGGTCTGACGTAACCGTGGACCAAACATGGGAAAAAAGACGGAGTCTGCCCCCGACACAAGAATCCAAAGAAATCCCCACTGGGGATAGACTTACCAAAGGATTTGCGAGGGTTCTGGTTTCCTCGAAACGACCTTGATCGCCATTGGCCGCCTCTGGCCGGGAAAAATGGAGGAGGAGGGCTTCTCTGCTCCTGGAAAGGACGTCCTTGCGAATAGGAGCCTCTGCCCGAACTGCGGGCATGGAATGCTGAACGGCCGGACAGACGGCCCCTACCACTGCCGGCCCTGGTGGAGACCCGACCCCGGAACACCCTACGCATGGAGGATTGGGCCTTGTCCAGCACCGTAAATGCCCCCACATATCTACCGAGGTCCTTGATAAAGGAGTCCCCGAAAAGTAGACCATTAGCGTCCTTTCCTGCCTCGGTAAGAGCCAGATTAGCCAGTTTCGGGTCGATCTTAAAAAGTATGGCTTTGCGCCGTTCAATGGCCAGGGATGAGTTAGAGCTGCCCGCGATACAGATGGCTCTCTGTATCCACCCGGAAAGCTCCTCCGGGTCTATTGGAGAGCCGTCAATTCTGGCCGATTCGGCCATTTCAAAAATTTTGGCCAGAGGACCAAAGATGTCTAGGAGCTTGTCCTGGCAACTCCTCAGTGCTGAATCTAACCCTTTACGGGGATTCCAGCCGGTTTTGGCCAGGAACTGGGTCATCTTCGGATCCACCGAAGGCGTCTCACAGACCTTGCTTGGTACTAAGGGTCTGGGACATTCGGACCTAAGCTTACTGCGCGCCTCCTTACTGAGAGGACGACGCACCCAGTGCTCCAGATAGGTGCTCACGTGGGCCGTTGGCAGCCATTCTGATGACCTGGGGTGGTGAAGGGCATCAGGGTCAAACAAGGGGTTGCCAGAGGGATCCACCAGGGAAGGTGCCGCACTAGGGACGGTGGCGGCAGGAGCCGCAGACCCAGAGGTGGAAGGCACAGGGTCAGTAGTGCCAGGGATGTCATAATCCATCTCCTCCCCAGAGTGGCCGCTCGCCTCCGCGTTAGCCTCCGCATCAGAATCCAACTCTGATTCTATATCACTGAGTAGTGCTCTAGCACTTTTCCATGTACGCGCCCTTTCTGCCTGGCGCGGCAAGGCTCTTTTGCGCGATCTATGCGCGCTATCAATGGTGGCTGAGATCACACCGGTCTGTCTCTCCTGTACATGAGGAGTCTCACCAGCGGCAGGCTGCGGATGAGTCACAGGCGTCAGACTAGAGGGGCCAGGAGCATGGGCAGATAAGGCCTGGGCAATTGTTTGGGAAATCATGGATGACATGGATCCCATGGCCTCAATGATTGCGCTGGATACAGAGCGCTGTAATTCTAGGGCCTGCATGCTCGTATCAGACCTTCCAGGGTCCCCAGATGGTGGTGGGGTAGGCCTGGATGGGGATCGGTCGGAAGACATATTAGACGTCTAAGGTGATACTAATAATAATAATAAGGCACCCTGTGAACCTAAGGGGAACTTAATTAGGGCAAGGGGAAAACTTGACCAACCAAAACTACTCGACGAGGGGTTAGTCACCCCAGGAGCCGCAGAGAAGGAAGCGCTGCCGTCCGGTGCTGAAGCGAAGCCGAAATCCCGCGAGAGTACGCACAGGGTATCCACAAAATGGCCGCCGAGATCTCGCGAGATCTCGCGGCCGCGGGAAAACAAATCGGGACTGCGCCGGAGCGACGCGATGCCGTGGAGCGCAGCGAGAGGTAAGGGGGACAATACCAGGGCCTGGGGAACGCTTCCGGACGCAGGACCCGGCCACAGGCAAAGCGGAGCAACAATGGGGGAACTGCCAGTCACAAAATCACAGCCGGAGGAACAGGCACCCCACGATGGGGGAGAAATAAAAGATGGGTAGAAAGGAGGGGGGGGGGTGACCCCCCAAGGAGGTAGAGAGGGCCCAGAAGAAACCAAAAGGATACAAAGGCCCCAAGACAATAAAATAAGGACAGGGGATAAGAATCCCAATAAGCAAAAACGCATACAATATGGAATCCTGAGCGAACTAAAGTTCAGAAACCAATCCTATAATCACAGCAAACAAGTAAAAAGCCTATAGCAAATAGAGGTTACTTATCTTTGGTGGAGCAGCAAAGAAAGAGGAAGTTGATGAAGAGGACACTGCTTATTATAGGATCTGTCAGGGGAGGGTCCTTTACTGTTATGATTCTGTAAATTTCTTCTTTGCTGCTATTGGTGGAAAGTAAAGAAGGAGATAGCAATATGAGCCTCCGTGTCTTGATGTAAAACTCAGGATCAGTACAGGATAAGTAATGTATGTACACAGTGACTGCACCAGCAGAATAGTGAGTGCAGCTCTGGAGTATAATACAGGATGTAACTCCGGATCAGTACAGGATAAGTAATGTATGTACACAGTGACTGCACCAGCAGAATAGTGAGTGCAGCTCTGGAGTATAATACAGGATGTAACTCAGGATCAGTACAGGATAAGTAATGTATGTACACAGTGACTGCACCAGCAGAATAGTGAGTGCAGCTCTGCAGTATAATACAGGATGTAACTCAGGATCAGTACAGGATAAGTAATGTAATGTACACAGTGACTCCACCAGCAGAATAGTGAGTGCAGCTCTGGAGTATAATACAGGATGTAACTCAGGATCAGTACAGGATAAGTAATGTATGTACACAGTGACTGCACCAGCAGAATAGTGAGTGCAGCTCTGGAGTATAATACAGGATGTAACTTAATGATTTTCCTATTTCATGACGTAAAGTCATAGTTTTATTAAAGACACGGAGGCGAGTATTGCTTTCTCCTTCTTTACTGTCCACCAATAGCAGCAAAGAGAAAAAATTTACATACAGGAAATGACCACAGTAACCCAAGGTCCCTCCTCCATGGCCCCTATAATAGGCCGCTCTTCCTCTGAACCTTCCTCTTTCTTTGAGATCCTGGTGCTAAGAACACGAACACCTTCATGAAAACTCTGAACTGTAACTGGAACGGATAAGTCCAACGCCAACGAAACGTATCCAACTAGCCAACATGGCCCAATTGTGGTAGAAAATTAGCCGGTAGTACAGCATCCTAGACTGGATCGACCTTCATCCTGAAAAAGAGAGCAGACCATAGGTCCAGGTGAAACAAATACGTCAGGACTAGATACGTCCGGCATCCCCGTACTCAATAGACACACATGGGATTGAAGGACTGAAAATATTAAACTTAATAAATAACATTAAAGATAATGAGACTTCTAATAAATACAATAAATGACAATAATAAGAAAAGACACTTAACAATCAACGAGGTAAATGACAAACCCCCATAATAAAAAACCCAAGGGAGGGAATAGGGTGGGCAATACTCGCCTCCGTGTCTTTAATAAAACTATGACTTTACGTCATGAAATAGGAAAATCATTAAGTTTTACAGCAAGACACGGAGGCTCATATTGCAAGTTCAAAGCCGCTCAAAAATAGAAGTAACCAAACGAGCCTGAGGACGGAAATAGAATTCCCTAAACGAGGTGACATTAGACCAATCAGCCAAACGCATGACGCCCTCCAATATGGCCCCTGAAACAGCCAACGAGGTGGCAGAAGCACTCCGCGCCGACTGGGCCGTGAAAACGGAAGTGTCTATACCAGCTAGCGACATGACCTATTTAAGCCAGCGAGCCAACGTCGGGCTAGAGACCGGTCCAAAAGGAAGTCGGACAGACAGGAAAACAGCTGAGATATGGCGGATGACCGATGTGCCCTAGTCCTGGATTCGTATTCCCTAAGGCAAGCCACAGGGCACAAAAGAGGAGAAGAGTGGAAACTGGGATAGGAGACAAACCTGATGTTAGTCTAGTACGACGCGAAATGTTAAAAGTGACCCCATCCGGGGTGAAAGAACGAGCGTCATAATCAAGGGCCCGAACATCAGAGACCCTTTTGCAAGAAATAAGGCAAAACAAAGCCAACAACTTATCCGACAACCGTCACAAAGACAGGGCAGAATTATCCGGCCAAGAAGATAGAAAGGAAAGGACTAGAGAAACGTCCCAGGTAGTGGAAAAAACGAGGTCGAGGAGGACGTGCCAACCGTGAACCTCGCAACAGGCGAGAGACTGAAGGATGTTGACCAGCCGGACCACCGTCATAACCAAGATGGGTAGAAGAAATCGCAGACCTGAACAGGTTGATGGTCCGGTATGCCTTCCCCGCCTCAAAAAGTGACGTGAGAAACTGTAACAGGTGAGCTACAGGTGCCGAAACGGGATCCAAGTTCCGTTCCACGCACCAGCTAGCCCAATTTCTCCAGGCTGCCCGATAAGACTGTCTGGTGCCGGGAGCCCATGCGTTGTCCAGGATCCGTCGAGTCGCTTCCGAAATGCCATCGACAGCTCCAGGTGTCCGGAGATCCGGCATGCCCGCAGCCGAAGGGAGCCGTCGAGGAGAAGTGGGTGGTGCAGACCCCGAGGGTCGCGGAGGAGATCCGAACGAAACGGGAGAAGCAGGGGTACTTCCACTAGGATCGTCAGCAACGAAGGGAACCAGACCTGAGACCCCCAGAACGGAACCACCACAACCAAATCCGCCAGATGTTGTTGAACCTGAAGGAGTGTCCACCGAATCATCGAGAACGGGGGGAAAGCATAAAGGCGGGATACCGACCAATCTTGGAGGAAAGCATCCACCGCCCACGCCTCCGGATCCGGACGCCAGCTGAAGAACCGGATCCTGCACCATGATGTCCCTGGAAAGGCAAAACGACCAAAATTCCTAGGCTAACCGGGCCAAGATCGCCGAAATGAGTACCGCCCAGCCGGTTGACGTATCGGACTGCCGAGATATTGTCCATCCGCAGTCTGATGCATGCATTGGCGATCCCGTTGGAGAAGCTCCTGACTGCAAACGAACCGGCTAGGAGCTCCAAGGCGTTGATGTGGAGGAGAGACTCCTCCGCCGGCCAGGAACCTCCCGTGGAAACTCCGTTGCAATGCGCCCCCCAACCCTGGAGGCTCGCATCCGACTCGATGGTCAACACTGGCAAGAATTCGAAGATCGCCTCGCCATTCCACGCTTCCAGATTGGCTATCCACCAACTCAACTCTTCTCGGGCTTCCGAGTCCCGGACCACCACGCCCGCAAAGGAGGCACCGGTCCGAAGATGCGTGATCTTCAGTCGCTGGAGAGCCCGGTAGTGCAATGGGGTCAGAAACACGGCCTGAAATGATGATGCTAACAGTCCGATGATGCGGGCCAGATGACGCAACGAGAGGTGGAGAGTGAGAAGAGCATGCTTCAACTCCTTGCGTATCGCGTGCAACTTCGCCATCGGAAGACTGAGGGACTCCGAGACCGAATGCACCATGAATCCCAGGAATTCCATCCGCTGCGATGGGATGAGGCATGACTTCTCCGTGTTGAGGAGGAACCCGAGGCCCGTCAGTAAGTCTGCTGTGCCTTGCAGGTGTACTAGCAGAGCCACACTGGACTCGTGCAACAGGAGGATATCGTCCAGGTAAACGATGAGGCGTACCCCACGACTCCTCAGCCAGGATACAACAGGACGTAGCAGCTTGGTGAAGCACCAAGGAACTGAAGACAGCCCGAATGGAAGGCAGGTGAACCTCCAGACCTCACCTCTCCACAAGAACCGGAGAAGATCCCGGGAACGAGTGGCCACTGGGACCGTCAGGTAAGCATCTTTTAGGCCCAGCTTTACCATCCAGTCTCCAGGATTCAACAGGTCCCGAAGAAGGTGAAACCTCACCATCTTGAAACGACGGTAGCGAACCACCGTATTCAGTGCGCGAAGGTTGATGACAGGTCTCATCTGACCCCCTTTTTTCTGCACAAGGAATATGTTGCTGGTGACACCCCACTCCGAAGGAGGGGCCTGTCCTATCGCCTGCTTGTGCAGGAGGGCGTACAGTTCCGTGTCTATAAGTGCGTGAACCGGGTGTGATATCGGTATAGGTTGGGGGGAGGGAACCAGGCACGGGGACCCCGTGAGCGCTATATGGAAGCCCCTTGACCGTGGTCAGTACCCATGGATCTGATGTGATGCGGCCCCAGGCATGAGAAGAACTATGGAGTCCGCCCCCCTACACAAGGTACCATATAATCCCCCATCTGGGGAAGAATACCCAAGGGTCCGCGCGAGTTGGGGTTGCCTCTGAAGGAGCGAGATCTCCACCGGCCTCCTCTGGTGGAGAAGAGGGGTGAGGAGTTGCGCTGTTCCTGGAAGGGAGGTCGCTGTCCCAAGGAACCACTTCCTGCGCCACGGGCCTGAAAGTTTGCACGGCCGGACAGGTGGACCCTGCCACTGCCAGCCCGATTAGAGACCCGTCCCCGAAATACCCTGCGCATAGACGACTGTGCTTTATCTAGCGCGGTGAAGGTACCAACAAACCGGCTCACATCCTTAATAAAGGAGTCACCGATTAGGAGTCCCTGGGCATCTTTACCCGCCTCCGTGAGTGCCAAATTAGACAATTTGGGGTCGAGCTTAAATAAGATAGCTTTACGCCTGTAAATCGCCAAGGATGTATTGGCGTTCCCGGCAATGCAGACTGCCCTTTGGGTCCAACCCCGCAGTTCTTCGGGATCTATTGGGGAGCCCTCAGTTCTAGCAGCCTCGGCTAGCTCAAAAATCTTGGCCAGCGGGCCAAATACATCAAGCACTTTGTCCTGGCAGCTGCGCAGAGCTGAGTCCAGGCCCCTCTCAGGGTTCCAACCCGTTTTTGGCCAGGAATTGTGACATTTCGGGGTCCAACACAGGCGTGTCACACACCTCGCTGGGGACTAATGGCCTGGGGCACTCGGCCTTAAGCTTGTCCCGTGATTCACGGCTTAGAGGGTGACGGGCCCAGTGCTCTAGATAATTACCCACGTGCTCAGTGGGAAGCCACTCCGCCGATAAGGGGTGATGCAAGGTTTCGGGGTCGAACATAGGTTCACCCCTCGAACGTAGTATGGCATCAGGTCGGGTAGCGACGGGAAAGGACGCTCCGTCCTTGGCAGAGGAGGCCGCAGTAGCGGACCTTGAGGGGCCCCGAGATGGGAGCAACATCCTCCTCTGACATGTAATCCGCATCCGCGAAGCCTCCTCGTCCGATACTCTATCCGAGTCGGATACATCAGGGGATTGTGCTCTAGCGCACTTCCATGTTCGCGCCCGTTCTGCCTGGCGTGATGAGGCTCTTTTCCGTGAACTATGCACGGCATCAGGGGTGGCAGAATGCGCACCAGTCAAGGTCTCCTGTGGCACAGGAGGTTCATTAGAGGTAGGCTGCTGTAAGGTAGCGGAGTCTAGCAAGGGCATTCTAGAAGGCTGAGCTAGTGCCTGAGGAATACTCTGCGAGAGAACGCACGACATGGGGCCCATGGCATCCCTTATGGCATCTGACACAGAGCGCTGCAGAGCCAGCGCCTGTGCATCCACCTCAGGGGTAATCTGACCCTCCGGAGAGGAAAGGGGGACATTGAAGGGATTTTGTGTAGGGCTAGACCTGGTATCCCTGATAGAATGGCACAATGAGGGTACACTGGAGGGTTAATAGTGGAGGAACCTGTGAGGCAAACTCTACAGTAGCAGGGAAGGAGCAGGGGACCGGCGCAGCGTGCAGGGGCCGGTGGCAAGGTAACTGCGTGTGACCTGAAGGGCTGCTACGTACGAAACCCCGCGAGAATCGCGGCAACCAGGCAGAGAATGGCCGCCGAGATCTCGCGAGATCTCGCGGTCCGAATCCACACGAGGAGCTACAGTAATGGCGCTGCGGCAGAGAGAGGAGCAAAGGCCCAGGCCCCGCCCCCGACCGCCGGCCGAGAATGAAGTGAGCTCTCCTTCCTGCGCTGGATAAGCTCCGGTAATGAGGTAATGCGGGGGAAACAAGGGACGCCGCAGAGGGAGATTCTGGCAGCAAAGGGAAAGCGATGTGAAGGGGTCACAAAGCGCAAGGGGTAACCTAAAGGGGAAAATCTGAAAACGAAAATAAAAACACCTAAAATACTAAAATGTGGGAAGCCACCCACATATGGAGTGCTGCCAGCAAGGGTTAGTCACCCTAGCATGAAGCAGCGCAGCAAGAAATTGACAATACAAGCACAATATTAAAAAATTGACAGAACATAGGTGCACTTAACTGGTGGCAGCAGCAAAGAAAGAGGAAGGTTCAGAGGAAGAGCGGCCTATTATAGGGGCCATGGAGGAGGGACCTTGGGTTACTGTGGTCATTTCCTGTATGTAAATTTTTTCTCTTTGCTGCTATTGGTGGACAGTAAAGAAGGAGAAAGCAATATGAGCCTCCGTGTCTTGCTGTAAAACTCCGGGTCAGTACAGGATAAGTAATGTATGTACACAGTGACTGCACCAGCAGAATAGTGAGTGCAGCTCTGGAGTATAATACAGGATGTAACTCAGGATCAGTACAGGATAAGTAATGTATGTACACAGTGACTGCACCAGCAGAATAGTGAGTGCAGCTCTGCAGTATAATACAGGATGTAACTCAGGATCAGTACAGGATAAGTAATGTAATGTACACAGTGACTCCACCAGCAGAATAGTGAGTGCAGCTCTGGAGTATAATACAGGATGTAACTCAGGATCAGTGCAGGATAAGTAATGTAATGTACACAGTGACTCCACCAGCAGAATAGTGAGTGCAGCTCTGGAGTATAATACAGGATGTAACTCAGGATCAGTGCAGGATAAGTAATGTATGTACACAGTGACTGCACCAGCAGAATAGTGAGTGCAGCTCTGGAGTATAATACAGGATAAGTAATGTATGTACACAGTGACTGCACCAGCAGAATAGTGAGTGCAGCTCTGGAGTATACTACAGGATGTAACTCAGGATCAGTACAGGATAAGTAATGTTTGATTTGGCTATCTTTAACGGGGTTGTATTATCTCATATATTGGGAGCAGATCGCTAGAATATGCCCTCAATGTCTGATAAGTGCAAGTCCCACCTCTGGGGCCCAAACCTATCTTTAGAATGGAGCCCAGAAAGTGAAGGAGGGTGAACCACGCATGTGCGTCTGCCCTCCATTCATTTCTATGGGAGTGCCGAAAATAGTTGATCAGCGTGTTTGGCTATTTCGGGACGTCCCATTGAAATGAATGGGAAGCGCACTGTGCAAATGTAGCCACCGCTCCATTTACTTCTATGGGGAATCTGTCCCCAGTGACCGCCCTCTCAAACCTTTTGCATGCTCACATAGCTCACCTGCTGTCTTTTGTTGATCAGAGTCTCCGTTCCTGAGTTATGATACTTTTTCTTAATATCCAAAGTTGGTCCAATGAGGGCGTCACCATTGCTCTTGTTGCACCCAAGCTCCGCTCCTTTCTGTGTCTAGCCCCTCCCTGGCTACTGAGATTAACAGGGCCAGGCAGCAGCACAGCAGTTTGGAAGGGGCTGGACACTGAAAGGAGCGGAGCTTGAGTGCAACAGGAGCAATGGTGACGCCCTCATTGCACCAGAGTCCTAATTTGCATACTAAGTAAAAGTATAGTAACTCAGGAACGGAGCCTCCAGTCAACAAAAGAAAAACAACATTTTGATCAGGTGAACTACAGCTATGTGTCTACATACTGTTTGATGGGGACGTTGCGGGTACAAATATCTTCGTCTTAGAAGCACTTAAAAATATTGCCCCCCATATAATAATATTTATATATGATCTTTCCTGTGTTCTAGAAATACCACAGTCTAGAACATGATAGAAGAAGATTGGCGCAGACTTTACTACAGGATATATTTCTCAGAGGAAGAGAAGCTGTGATAGGACTGTGGGTCAGTCTCTATGTAGTACGGAGACGTCATGGTTCCCCGAGCCTGGACGCTGTACTGGAGGAACTCCGTCATAGAGGTAACATTGTGTATGAGTTGTGGAAGAAATATTTAATGTTTTATTCCTTAGACCCTCCTGGTTATTCATTTTAGGCTGAAATCATTGCTCATAGGTTAGGCCGGTTTTCACTGGAAAAGTGACTAAAACTACCAAATATCAGTAGTAAAATTATTGCACAACACACAATGTTAAAAGAACTTCCATAGACACTTAAAAATACAAAAAGGAGCTCCAATATTTTAGTAAATGCAAATACGTTCACCCACAAAAGGATAATGCTGATTTCTTGGGCTTGTTAACAGCTGTTATGGACAATGGGTGTGGACCCACTGTGCCAACTATCCAGTTTGGCTTTAGGCTAAACCTAAGAGCATTGTCCTGGCATTCCCCTGGAATTCACCTTTTAAACCCCATACAGGGATATGCACTTCACGCAGGAAATCAACTAAGTTGCTACCTCCTGCAGTATTCCCAGTGTACTTGGTAGCTGACCCACGGGAGTCAGGGACATTGGTGTGAAGCACCAAGGATCAGATGACTCTCAAAGTTAGACAGCAAGCCTAGGTCAAGGCAGGCAGAGTTTGTGCGTATCCAAGAAACTAATCCAAGATCAAGGCAGGCAGAGTTCATGCATATCTGAGAAAATAATCCATGGTCAAGGCAGGCAGAGTTCATGCATATCTGAGAAACGAATCCAAGATCAAGGCAGGCAGAGTTCATGCATATCTGAGAAACTAATCCAAGATCAAGGCAGGCAGAGTTCATGCATATCTGAGAAAATAATCCATGGTCAAGGCAGGCAGAGTTCATGCATATCTGAGAAACTAATCCAAGATCAAGGCAGGCAGAGTTCATGCATATCTGAGAAAACAATCCATGGTCAAGGCAGGCAGAGTTCATGCATATCTGAGAAACTAATCCGAGGTTAGGATGGGTAGAGTTCGTGTGTATCCAAGAAACTAATCCGAGTCAGTAAAAAAAAAAAGAAGCAGAAGTTGGATACACGGCCAACAGACAGAATAGAATATCTGCCCTTGTTAACTAGACAACTAGGAACCTAACCTTTGACAGGGAGTGAGAGGGCAGAATAGCATTTAAACCCTTCCTGACATCTGCTGTAATAGTACGGCAGATGTCAGGCCATTAAAGGTGGCATCCGATCCATTGCAAGCGCCGTAGAAACCTGGTGCCTGCTATATAGTTTTTCTTATATTTTAATATTGAAAAAAAACATTGGATAAAACAATATTTTTCTCTGCATCGCCATATTATGACCACTATAACTTTTTTGTAGTTATGTGTACAGAGCTGCGTGGGGGCTCATTTATTGTAAGATGATCTGTACTTTTCATTGATACTATTTTGGAAAATTTGACTTTTTGAACACTTTTTGTTCAATATTTTTGAGGGAGGTGAAATGAACAAACAAACAGGGAATTGGCTATTAGCCCCAGGTGCCTTCTGTTAAAAACAACAAGCAACCGGCATCTATGGCGCCCGCCCACCATCTTTAAATATCCGACCACTGACATAACATTTAGGTTAGGCAATTGGGAAAGGGTTAAATATATGTCACCTTTTTTATAAAAACATTCCAAATTTACCAGAAATGTTTAAAAATTCACAATTTTCTAAATTCTAATGTCTCTGGTTTTAAGAGAGATAATGATGATAGTAATAGTTATTATTATTGATTATTAAAGCGCCATTCATTCCATAGCGCTGTACATACGATAAACAAGACGGCTAATCATAAACAAGACGGCTTACAAAACTGGTACAGAAGGAGAGAGGTCCCTGCCCGCAAGGCTTACAATCTACATGGTATGGGAGAAGGACACAGTAGGTGCGGGTGAAGTTGGGCATGGCGGTATAGAGGCAGCAGGGTCACGGGTTGTAGGCTTAGTCACATATTATAAGCATATAGTGACGCGTTTCAGCACAACACGTGCTTTCATCAGACTATACAACGTCTACCCACTGACTCGTGCACCGCGTCCATCCAGCAGTGCCGACCCTTCTCTACACAAGATTGCCTGACTTTTTGGTACGTGCACGCATTTACTCCTATAAATGAGCACCTTTGCTTACACAGAGGATGAGGCCCGCGACATTGTATCGCAAGTTACAGCTTCAACTGATTTTCTCCAGATTCCCAGCAGTGAGCTGAAGAGCAGGAATCTAATGAAAGAAAGCAAACACCTGATTGCGCTTGAACTACATGCTGCTACTTTAGCAGAATATCACCGCACACAGAGAATTCCGCGAGGACTAAGGGTGAAATTGAGACCAACATTTTTTGGTAATAACCTTGAATACTGCACTCGCTTCTCTAACATTCTGAATAAATGTTCATTGGACTTGATTGTTCTAACAGTGGAATATCTTAACACTGCCATTGAAGAGTGTAAAGCCCACATTACCACTGCTAAAGAACAGCTGAGGGATTGCCTCAAATCAGAGGATCTCGCGACATTGTATGAGAAAACCGACAAACAATGCAGAGAACTACAGGCGAAAATAGAGGCTACCAAACGCTCCAAGTTCCTCCGAGATGTGGAGGATTATTCATCACAGCGAGTGTACAGGTGGCAAGACAAGTCCGGGACAGCTATCCCTTTCTTCACAAGAGATCGCAGAACGGGATCTGCAACCTCCAGCACAGGCAGCGACACCTCGGGAGCAACGTCAATTCATTTTTTAGGCAAACGCCGCGGCAAAAGAAGAGCAATACCAGGAGAGCCGGCCGCCATCATAGGAGAAGCAGACGCACCGAGACTGACGAGATCGCAGGTACTGCCGAGAACTTAGTTGTTAATCTTTCAAGTAAAACTGTGAGTCCTGCGCAATTGAATTTATTAAAGAAGGGACTGTCCTTTAGCCCCACAGGGACGCTGGACACCTTTTCTCTGGACATTGATTTGCAGCGGTTTTTCCGTAATATACGTCTTAAAGTACATTTCGCTAAAAATGTTGATGTAGATGACATAGGGGACGGTTATGTTAGCTCTGAGGAGCCGTCAGGTTCATTAACATTGCAACAATTTTCATTGAGAGTCAAAAGTCATTTTGTTCCTCCTAAAATATACCATCCAGTTGAAACTTTTGCTAATTTAGTCCAACGAGATGTTAATTCTCTATTGCAACAATGTAGACAAGGTTCTTTGCAGATACGTAACAATTTAACAGTTGAAGAGAAACATGCACTGAATGGTATATTAGAGGACAAATCACTTATATTCAAACCAGCAGATAAGGGAGGTGCCCTTGTGATTCTGGATAGGGAGTATTACATCACAGAGATCTTAGGTCAACTGAGAGATAATGAGACATATAAGATTTTGCAATCGGATCCGGTTTTTTCAATTAAAGGCGCATTACAGAGGATAGTGACTGAGGCGAGAGAGGATGGTATCATAGATAATAAACTAAGTGAATTTTTGATAAACCAGCATCCCATTACACCGGTGTTTTACACCCTTCCGAAAATTCACAAGTCCATGACAAGACCACCGGGACGCCCTATTGTGGCCTCCTCCGATTCAATCCTCTCTCCCCCAGCCATTCTCCTGGAGAAAGTACTCACACCTTTGACCATGTTATCTCCTTCCTACCTACGAGACACAGGACACTTCTTGAGTGAAATACGTCCCCTACACCTGGATGGAGACTGCATACTGGTCACTTTTGACGTATGCAGCCTCTATACTTCCATTACTCATGAAAAGGGTTTAGAGGCAGCATCTAGATTACTAAATACCAGTCATTATACACCAGCACAGAAGGATTTTTTTCTGACACTTTTAAAATTAGTGCTAGAAGAAAATTACTTCTTATTTCAAGATACGTTTTTCCAACAGCGCCGCGGGACCGCGATGGGATCGAACGTCGCGCCGCCGTACGCAAACAGTTATATGTCATCGTTTGAAAGTGAATTTGTTTATTCTAATTCTCTATATTTAAAGCATTGTATATTCTGGCGTCGTTTTATAGATGACGTGTTTTGCGTGTGGCGAGGCGACGTTCGATCCCTCATGGAATTTAATAGTCATCTTAACTCCATTTGGAGCGAGCTTCAATTTACCATACACTTCGATTTTCAACAAATATCCTTTCTTGATACATGGGTAAAGCGTAAGGATGATGGTACAGTGTATACTGATTTATATATCAAGGATACAGATCGAAATAGTCTACTTACCTACACTAGTAGCCATCCCCCAGCTATCAAGAAGGCGATTCCTTTTTCACAGTATCAAAGGGTTAAAAGGATCGTGACTGATCCTGATACCTGTGAAATTAGGTTGCAAGAGATGACTAAAAAGTTCCTTAATAGAGGCTATCCCCTACATTTATTACAATCTCAAAAGAACAAGTTAGATCAACCGCAGGGACAGAAGATCACCAAACCACCACGTATCCCACTAATAGTGAAGTGCCATCCTTGGACACAGAGAATAAGGGGCATAATCAATAAGCATTGGCACATCATGTCCAGATCATATCCTCACATGGAGATATTTCAAAATTCTCCGATGATGTGTTTCAAAAGAGCTGACAATATTCGTGACAAAATTATTAGAGCAGATATAGGCACCAATAAACCTATAGTCAGACAAACCACACTGACTACTCCGCGTCAGGGCACATTTCCCTGTTTAAATTGTAACAACTGTTCGAGTGTCATTAGAGGTCCAACCTTCACCCACCCTCATTCTGGAGAACAAATCCCAATTAAAGGCATGTTCACATGCGACAGCAAAAATGTCATTTATATTTTGAAATGTCCTTGCGGTTTGGTCTATGTAGGGGAAACCTCAATGCGCATTAAAGATAGGCTTAGTAAACACAAGTCCACCATCCGCACTGAGAACTTGTTGTTACCCCTTCCACATCATTTCCATGAGAAGCGTCATGCGATATCGCAGTTGCGGTTTCAAGTGATCGAGAGTGTATCTTTACCTCGTCGCGGTGGCGACAGGAATAGTTTGCTTCTCAAGCGTGAGGCCTATTGGATCCATCGGTTACAAACTTTGGATCCAAGGGGGCTCAATCGCGAATACAATATTTCTAGTTTCACCTAGTCTCTTGATTATATTATTTCCATTATAAAAATTTATATTATAATAACATATATTTTATTTGTCTCTTTCAGCGGACTTGATTCCTGAATGTTTCATTGTTTCATCAATGTATTTACACTGATCTGTTTGGTTTATTGCACCTTTCATTATTATACCTGTGTCAGCCCTGAAGTGGGCGGAGCTATATATCATGATGTCATTTCCTTCTTTTTTTCTTTTTTTCTTTTTTTCTGTTACTCCTCCTTTCCTCTGTGTATAAAAGGGATGTGATAGGGGTGCATTGTATAGTCTGATGAAAGCACGTGTTGTGCTGAAACGCGTCACTATATGCTTATAATATGTGACTGAATAAACGCAACATTCATCATCATCGCGAGTGCCGGTCTTTTTTCCTTTTACTGCAAGTATTGGGACGTCTACCCACTGACTCGTGCACCGCGTCCATCCAGCAGTGCCGACCCTTCTCTACACAACAACAGGGTTGTAGGCTTGTCTGAAGTAGGTTTTCAGGTTTCTTTTGAAGGATTCCACTGTAGGTGAGAGTCTGATATGTTGGGGTGGCGAGTTCCAGAGTATGGGGGATGCACGGGATAAATCTTGGAGTCGATTGTGGGAAGAGGTGATAAGAGGAGAGGAGAGAAGGAGGTCTTGTGAGGATCGGAGAGTGCGTGTGGGGGTGTATCGGGACAGTAGCTCAGAGATGTAGGGAGTAGACAGGTTATGGACGGCCTTGTATGTATTTGTTAGTACTTTGAAGTGAATTTGTTGGGCAATGGGGAGCCAGTGAAGGGATTGGCAGAGTGGAGAGGCAGAGGAGTAATAGGGTGAGAGGTGGATTAGTCGGGTAGCAGAGTTGAGGATAGATTGGAGGGGTGCGAGAGTGCTAGATGGAAGGCCACAGAGAAGAGTGTTGCAGTAGTCTAGGCGGGAGATGATGAGGGCATGTACAAGCATTTTCGCAGATTCAAAGTTGAGGAAAGCACGGATGTGGGAGTTTTTGAGTTTGAGGCGGCAGGTGGTGGAAAGGGCTTGGATGTGCGGTCTGAAGGAGAGGGCAAAATCCAAGGTCACTCCAAGGCAGCGAACTTGGTTGACCGGGGAGAGTGTGCAGTCATTGATCGTGATAGATAGGTCTGTTGGGGGGGTTGAGCAAGATGGGGGAAAGATTATGAATTCTGTTTTATCCATGTTAAGTTTTAGAAAGCGAAAGGCGAAGAAGGATGATATAGAAGATAGACATTGTGGAATTCTTGATAGTAAGGTGGTGATGTCTGAACCAGAGAGGTAGATTTGTGTGTTGTCAGCGTAGGAGTGATACTGAAAGCTATGGGACTCTATGAGCTGTCCCAGGCCAAAAGTGTAAGATAGAGAAGAGCAGGGGTCTTAGGACAGAGCCCTGCGGGACACCAACAGAGAGGGAAAGAGACGAAGAGGTGGTGCGGGAGTGGGAGACGCTAAACGTCCGGTCTGTGAGGTATGATGTGATTCAGGAGAGGGCCAGGTCAGTAATGCCAAGAGATGAGAGAGTTTGCAACAGAAGGGAGCGGTCAACAGTGTCAAAGGCAGAGGACAGGTCAAGGAGAAGGAGGACAGAGTATTGTTTCTTGGTTTTGGCTGTCAGTAGGTCATTGGTGACTTTGGTAAGGGCAGTCTCAGTCGAGTGGTGGGGTCGGAAGCCAGATTGTAGGTGGTCAAAGAGGGAGCAGGAAGAGAGGTGAGAGGACAGTTCAGAATGGACATGTTGTTCAAGTAGCTTTGAGGCATACGGAAGAAGTGATGTGGGGCGATAACTGGACAAAGAAGATGGGTCAAGTGAAGGCTTTTTGAGGATGGGTGTAATGGTAGCATTTTTAAAAGCAGAGGGGAAGACCCCAGAGATCAGTGATAGGTTGAAGAGATGAGTTAGGGCTGGGATAAACACTGTGGTGAGGTTAGGGATGAGGTGGGATGGGATTGGGTCAGGTGCACAGGTGGTCAGATGTGATCTGGAGAGTAGAGTGGAGAGTTTTTCTTCTTTATTGGTGGAGAAGCTGGTTTTGGGAGAAGAGGACTGAGCAGTTGAGAAGAGGGTCTGTGGGGACTGTGTAGTGAAGCTTTCTCTGATGTTGACTTTCTTTTGTTTGAAATATTTGGCAAAGTCCTCAGCTGAGAAGAGAGGAGAGGGTGGGGGCGCTGGGGGACAGAGAAAGGAGTTAAGTGCTAAAACGTTGTTTAGGGCTGTGGGCCAGGGAAGATATGAGAGATGAGAAGTAGGCCTGTTTTGCATCAGCGAATGAGGATTTGAATATGAGGAGGAATTGCTTGTATGCGGTGAAATGATCTTTAGAATGGGATTTCTTCCATCGCCGCTCAGCAGCCCTGGAAGCTTGTCTGAGTTTTTGGGTCAGGTTGGTGTGCCAGGGTTGTCTGTTAATTTTTCGGGTTTTGTTGTGAGTGAGGGGGGCAACAGTGTCCAGAGCTGTACTTATTGTGGTGTTATACACTCACCTAAAGAATTATAAGGAACACCTGTTCTATTTCGCATTAATGCGATTATCTAGTCAACCAATCACATGGCAGTTGCTTCAATGCATGTAGGGTTGTGGTCCTGGTCAAGACAATCTCCTGAACTCCAAACTGAATGTCAGAATGGGAAAGAAAGGGGATTTAAGCAATTTTGAGCGTGGCATGGTTGTTGGTGCCAGACGGGCCGGTCTGAGTATTTCACAATCTGCTCAGTTACTGGGATTTTCACGCACAACAATTTCTAGGGTTTGCAAAGAATGGTGTGAAAAGGGAAAAACATCCAGTATGCGGCAGTCCTGTGGGCGAAAATGCCTTGTTGATGCTAGAGGTCCGAGGAGAATGGGCCGATTGATTCAAGCTGATAGAAGAGCAACGTTGACTGAAATAACCACTCGTTACAACCGAGGTATGCAGCAAAGCATTTGTGAAGCCACAACACGCACAACCTTGAGGCGGATGGGCTACAACATCAGAAGACATCACTCATCTCCACTACAAATAGGAAAAAGAGGCTACAATTTGCACGAGCTCACCAAAATTGGACTGTTGAAGACTGAAAAATGATTTCTTGAACATGACAATGAGTTCACTGTACTAAAATGGCCCCACAGTCACCAGATCTCAACCCAATAGAGCATCTTTGGGATGTGGTGGAACGGGAGCTTCGTGCCCTGGATGTGCATCCCTCAAATCTCCATCAACTGCAAGATGTTATCCTATCAATATGGGCCAACATTTCTAAAGAATGCTATCAGCACCTTGTTGAATCAATGCCACGTAGAATTAAGGCAGTTTTGAAGGCAAAAGGGGGTCTAACACCGTATTAGTATGGTGTTCCTAATAATTCTTTAGGTGAGTGTATAGTGTGGTAGCAGCATCCGGGTCTTGGAGGGAACAGATGGTAGAGAGTGGGGAGAAGAGAGACAGAAAGCAAGCAAAGTCGAGATGTTTAAGGTTCCTGCGGGGGTGTGTTAGTGTGTGGACCGGGGGAGCAGCAGAAGAGACCAATGAAGAGAAGGTGAGTAGGTTGTGGTCGGATAAGGGGAGAGGCGAATTAGAAAGGTTAGATAGGGAGCAGAGGCGGGTAAAGATAAGATCCAGAGTGTGACCATCTCTGTGGGTGGGAGCTGAAGACCACTGTGATAGGCCGAAGGAGGAAGAAAGCAACAGAAGTTTAGAGGTGGCCGAGTGACAGGTGTCAATAGGGATGTTGAAGTCACCCATGATGATGGTGGGGATGTCGGCAGATAGAAAGTGTAGTAGCCAGGTGTTAAAGTGGTCAAGAAAGATGGTGGCTGGGCCTGGGGGGCGGTAAATGACGGCTACTTGAAGGTTGGAGGGAGAGTAGATGCGAACAGAGTGTACTTCAAATGAGGTGAGCGTAATGGAGGGTGGCAGTGGAGTTGGGCTGTAGGAGCAGGTGTCTGATAGGAGAAGACCAACTCCTCCACCATGTTTTCAGCCGGGGCGGGTGAGTGAATTGAAATCCACTATAAGAGAGTGCAGCAGGGAAGGAGGTCAGAGGGTGTCAGCCATGTTTCTGTGAGACCCAGAAAGGAAAGGTTTTGAGAGATGAAAAGTTCATGAATATACGACCGTTTGTTACAGACAGAGCGTGCGTTCCATAATGCTCCTGCAAGAGGAACCAAAGGAGCAGGGGTCAGAGGAATGGTTATTAAGTTTAAGGGGTTTCAGAAATTTGTAGAAGGAGATTTGTATTGGGACGTAGAGGTGATAGTGGGGATTTGCTGAGGGGGGCCTGGGTTTGGAGAGATATCACCAGCAATAAGGAGAAGCAGAGAAAGTGTTAATAGGTGAGAATAGGAGAGGGCAGGAGGTATCTGTGTGTGTTTGGGAAGGAAGTGTTTTATGTTGCCAAACAGGTTTGTGCAAGCGGTCAGATGAGAAGGTAAGATGGAGGAAGATATGAATAGTTCCTTGTTGGGTGAATGGATGTGGGGGTATTTCAGGAGGTTGTGGAAAAGTGGGAAGAGTAAGTTGGAAAATAGAGTTTTCTTTCCCATTAACGATGTCTGTAATTACCTGTGGTCCCCTTATGGTTCAATTCTGGTATAATTCAGTCTGTGCACTTAAGAGTTGCACTTGAGAGATGTTGCATTTGTAAATTTACTTTACATTTTCCATGTGTCTACTTTATGTTGGCATCGTTTTGTAAATGCCCATTTTATTTTTTTGTATGTTAGATGGAATACCATTTTAGATGCAATTTTTTAAATTTTTAAGACCAATTCAGTTATGAAGTCACTTTGTGAGGCTAACATAATAGAACTCTCCCATAAATGACCCCATTTTAGAAACTAAACCCCTCAAGTTATTCAAATGTGATGTTACAAACTTTTGTTAACTCTTTAGGTGTTCCAGAGGAATTTAAGGAAAATAGAGGAGACATTTCAAAATGTCACTTCTTTTTCTGTAAGGCAGCAAATGTTAACCGCCAAACAAAACTCATTATATATGGCCCTGATTCTGCAGTTTACAGAAACACCCCATATGTGGTCGTAAACTGCTGTATGGGCACACGGCAGGGCGCAGAAGGGAAGGAGCACAATATGGATTTTGGAGGGCAGATTTCACTGGGATCATTTTAATTTTCCATGTCACATTTAAGGCACCCTACAATAGAAACTCCCAAAAACTGACCCCATTTTGGAGACTACAGGATAAGGTGACATTTTGGGGTATGTATTATTTTTCGAAAGGTCAATATTACGTTTTTTGTGCAGCAAGGTAACGGGACAGATCATTTTTAAACAGCAGGTTGTTACGGACGTGACAATATGTGTATTACAAATGTGTATTTTTTTAGGCCCCTTGCAGACGAGCGTGTCCGGATTAGGTCCGGATGCGTCCCGGGTGCATTGTTGCAAACCCGCATGAGTAGGTACTCAATTTCAGTCAGTTTTTACTGCGGGTGCGTTCCGTTGTTCAGTTTTTATTGCGCGTGTGCAATGCGTTTTGCACGCGCGTGATAAAAAACTGAATGTGGTTTGGATTAGGTGTTGTGTAGATGTAATTATTTTCCCTTATAACATGGTTATAAGGGAAAATAATAGCATTCTTTAATACGGAATGCTTAGTAGAAGGTCAATTGAGGGGTAAAAATAAAAATTAACTCGCCTCCTCCAATTGAAAATAATACAGTGAATAGACTTTCATCTTAGCAACCATGCGTGAAAATCGCACCGCATCCGCACTTTCTTGCGGATGCTGGCGATTTTCACGCAGTCCCATTCACTTCTATGGGGCCTGCGTTGCGTGATAAACGCACAACATAGAGCATGCTGCGATTTTCACGCAACGCACAAGTGATGCGTGAAAATCACAGCTCATGTGCACAGCCCATAGAAGTGAATGGGTCCGGATTCAGTGCGGGTGCAATGCGTTCACCTCACGCATTGCACCCGCACGGAAAACTCGCCCGTGAAAAAGGGGCCTTTATTTTTTTGATTCAGTTTTACATAATAAAGCTTTTTTGGGGGGAAAAATTAATGGATTTGTGTCTCCATTTTCTGAAAGCCATATTTTTTTTTTTGTGTAGGGGCTTGTTTTTTGCAGGAAGAGCAGGGGGGCAATGGAGAGGCAGAGGAAGCCCCCTCCCTCCGCGAGCCTCTTATATGCGTCAGTCAGCGTATAAGGGGTTAATCTGCCGGCATCAACTTTTACAGTGATGCTGGTGGAAACAGCAGGGGCCTGGCTGTCAGTTACAGCCGGGCCCCTGCATCGATTGGGTGGGCCCAGCTACTGTGTCCACCCAATTATGATGACATTCTGGTACGTCAATTTGTGGGAAGTTACTTCCTGCTGTAACCTAGTAGTACGTCATATGTCATGATGGGGTTATTATGAAACTAGTTAAACTTTTTAACTTTTATAATATTTTTTGCTTAGAGACTATCAGCAGGCTGAATAACGCACACACTAGCCACGGATCTTTGTATTGCATCTTAGGTGACTCTCTGGTGGAGCAAATCCTTCTGGATGAACATGGACACCAACTGCCCCCACAACTAAAAGGTACGTACGTGTGAGTGTAAATGTTTGCGCCCTATCTGGGCCGCTGAAATTTTGGAGCTTCAATCCCGCCTACATGAGTTTAATGCCAATCAATATGATTTAGCGCTAAGGAATTTTGCAGCACTATTGGCAGGGGGACAAGTGAGTTTTGTTCGGATAGGTCACGGGTTGTGGATCTGTAGGGTATTGCTGATGACGCTCTCATGATGCTTCCATTTCCCACCCAGATCTATATAGCTTGAAGCATTTCTGGATCAGATTAATTTACCTGCCCTGATCGAGTCTCAGGGGCTCTCGGTCTCCAGAGACTTTTCAGCTCAGGAAATTTCCCTGGCTATTCAAATTGGCAAGTCCCCAGGCCATGATGGCCTCATGAATGCTATAAAAATGACTTCCTTAATTAGCTCGATTCTTTACTGAAGCAGCTACCTCAGGGGTTTTTTTTTGCAGAGAGATGTTGGACGCTTTACTTATTACACTCCTGAAGCTGGAGAAGATTCTCCACCCAACTTTAGCCCGTTTTTATTATTGAACTTGGCTCTGCAGCTTTATTCGAAAATTATGGGGACTCTCCTATCTGATCTTCTATCGGCGCTGATAGACGCAAATCAGATGGGCTTTATCAAGCACCGCCCAAACAATGGATGGTATGCAACATTTTTTTATATCCTGTCAGTGGTGGCTTAGAGTCAGACGCCTTTTCTGCTTCTCTCTCTGGACGCGGAGAAGATGTTCAACCATGTACATTGGTGCTCTTGGAAGGGAGGTCCTGTGTCGGTTTGTGTTCCCCTCATGGCTCTTATCATCCATTTTGGACTTGTATACCCCTCAGCAAGGGTTTATACCTCAGGGTTCCTCTTCAAAATTACTAACTACCCTGTTATTTTTACGTTGCTCATGTAACGATTTCCCCAACATATTAGTATGTCACCGACCATACAGGGTATCTAGAGAGGCAATGTAGATCATCAGACTGGTCTTTTTGCGGACAATGTTATTATTTTGGTTACCTTTCCTGAGGTATTTCTGCCGTCTATAGTAGGTCTCATTGATTGCTTTGATAGGGTTAGCTACTACAAGGTTAACTCCCACAAATCAACTATGTTGGGCATGCATTTATCAGAAGAGATCACACAAACTATTACAGTCAAGTTCCCTTTTAAATGGGCTACTGATAGTGTTCCATACTTGGGCATTGTACTTATGTTTCCCATCAGTAAACTACAATACACAAATTTATTGCTCAACTCAAACTGGATATTGCTTCTTATTCCCTTTACCCACTTTCTTGGTTATGCTGCATTTGCTTTCTCCCCAAGATTCTATATTTATTCCGTAATTTGCCTATTATTGTCCCACGTCATGTGATCTCCTCACTTTAAAAGCTCCTCTTGCAGTTTGTTTGGAACAAGCAGCGGCCAAGCGTATCAGCAGATATACTTTATAAGCCCACCAAGCTGGGGGGATCTGAGGTGCCCTTGCCTTCTTTCATACTACAGAGCTACTGTTCTTGACCAACTTAAAAGTTGGTAGGTTAATGACCCCTCCAAAAAGTGGGCGCAGATGGAATCTCGCTTATTGAATAATTCATCTCTGTGGCATGTATTTTGGCAAGGGTTTCTCTCTAAGAAGGTTTCCAGGACTAATAAGCGAGTTTACTATTGTGGATTAAATGCCCAGTGATTAAAAATATACTTCCACTTGCTGTCAACGGACCTCTGTTTTTGGGAGTCTAAAGGTATCTCCACTGTAGCACATCTGGGAGCAGGTAATAGTTTGCTTTCTTTTTCTGAACTAAGGATGTTATTTCTAAAGAAGATTTTTATAAATATCTTCAGATCCTCATTTATTGTCCACTGTGCTTGTCCATCAAGACATACTGTAATGCATACCGTTTATAGAGACTATTTTCACGACCCCAAATTACTCACTAAAGGTATTTCTTTAATTTTGTGTCTGGTCTTTGACCTTTATTTTCTTATTCTCTATAGAATTCCAGATCCGTCACAAGAAACATTTACATGAAAGAACTGAGAAACTTCTAGAGAACAAACCTCCAAGATGTGACCAGCGAGAGGAGAGTTTTCCATTCTCTACACGTTATGTCAACCTCATCATTGTCTCCAATGATCACTTCAGAGAACGCTCTGAGAATGAGCTCATAGAGACCGGGGTAAAACATGAGGAATACTTAAAGAGAAAACAAAACCAATTACTGCACATTTCCCCCAACAAACTGTTCCACTGGTGCCACCGATCCGAACAAGTGCCACGTATGGTAATGGTGTGTGGAGTGCTCGGTGCAGGGAAGACCACACTGATGCAGAAGGTTGTCTATGACTGGGTGAAGGGGGATCTCTATCAAAGATTCTCCTTTGTCTTTTTCTTCAAATTCCGAGAATTCGGATTGGATAAAGTTAGTCTGGAGTCTCTAATCCTTCATCAGTACCCATATCTGGAGGAGCAGCTTAGTAACATCCTACAAGAACCAGAAAAACTTCTCTTTATATTTGATGGTTTAGATGAAAGTTTTTATAACATGGATTTCTCATCACATCACTTGTGCTCTAGTCCTAAACTGCCTGAACCTTGTGGTCAGATTGTGGTTAGTTTGGTGAGAAAGTCTCTTCTTGATGGTTGTTCTGTCCTAATGACCAGTCGCCCAACCAGACTGGCATCAATTGATTGTAGAGTTTTCAAGAGAATAGTGGAAATCATTGGGTTTTTACCGGAAGAACGACAGATGTACTTTCAAAATTTCTTCCCTGACCCTGAACTGGCGGAAAAGGCTTTTAATTATGTGAAGCAGAATGACACCCTGTACACCTTCTGTTACCTCCCGTCCTACTGCTGGATCATCTGTACAGTATTATCCAGGAGCTTCCAGCCAACAAGTAGTGATCAGCCAGTGTCATTATTACCCAAAACTGTCACCCAGCTCTTTGCGATATTTGTCGCCAACATCCTGTTCAATCACAGCCTGCACAAAAGTGACGCTCACAAGATCCTTCAGTCCATCGGATGGATGGCAGAACATGGAGTAATGAATCACAGGCTTATCTTTGATCACCGAGATCTGGACTGTTTCGATGTGGACAATACGTCAAAGCTATTATCAAGTTTTCTGATGGAATCGGAGGAACCTGTGTCATATTCCTTCTTACATCTCACTGTTCAGGAATTCTTCTCTGCCTTGGTGCATTATGTGGACTATTCTCCTGAGAAGTTACAGAAATCACTAAAAGATGCCAAATCCTATCCTGATGGACGAGTTGTGAGATGTTCCTCCGTTTCCTGTGTGGTTTATCAGATGGCTCCACCAGGTCAATGCTAACTGGATACCTGGACAGAGGAGCAACTCAGACGTCTATAGATGTCATCACTTGGCTGAAGAACTTCATTCTGGTAGAAAAGAGGCCAATGGAAAGTAAGAACAACAAGCGACGTCTTCTCAGTACATTTTTCTATCTGTATGAATCCCGGAATAAGGCTCTGGTGCTGGAATCACTACAATTACACAGAAGTCTTGACTTTTCCAATGTTCGTATGTCGGCTCTAGACTGCACAGTGTTAGCATTTATTCTGGACACCTGCAAAAATATAGAAGACCTCAATCTACAGGCCTGTTCCTTAGACAATGAACGATTAGAAAGACTTGCTCCAGGATTACATAACCTGCAGAATCTGAGGTAAAATACTAATTATATTTCATCTTTCTGTGTTAGTAAGGTTCTTAAAATAATTTGATCCATTCATAGCATTTACACTCCATGCCTGTTAGTATGAGTCCTATCATATAGTTGATGGGGTCAGGTATCTACTACAGCCCTCAAGGTATTCAAAACTGATTTTTACAAACTTTATTAACCCTTTAGGTGTTCCACAAGAATCAATGAAAAATGGAGATGAAATTTCAGAATTTCACTTTTTTGGCAGATTTTCCATTTCAATCAATTTATTTACAGTAACAAAGCAAGGGTTAACATTTGAAGCCCCCCTGATGCACCCCTAGAGTAGAAACTCCAAAAAAGTGACCCCATTTTAGAAACTAAGGGATAAGGTGGCAGTTTTGTTAGTACTATTTAGGGTACATATGATTTTTGGTTGCTCTATATTACACTTTTTGTGAGGCAAGGTAACAAAAAATAGCTGTTTTGGCACCGTTTTTATTTTTTGTTATTTACAACATTTATCTGACAGGTTAGATCATGTGGTAATTTTATGGAGCAGGTTATTAAGGATGCGACAATACCAAATATGACAATGATTGTTTGTTTCAGTTTGACATAACAAAGCATTTTTGAAAAAAAATTATTTTTTTAGTGTCTCGACATTCTGAAAGCCATATTTTATTTTTTAATTTTTGGGCGACTATCTTGTGTAGGGGCTCATTTTTTGGGGGGATGAGATGACGGTTTGATTGGTACCATTATCGGGTGCATATGACTTTTTGATCGCTTGCTATTGCACTTTTTGTGATGTAAGGTGACAACAAATGGCTTTTTTTTTTTTTACGGAATTCACCTGAGAGGTTAGGCAATGTAATATTTTTATAGAGCAGGTTATTACGGATGCGGCGATACCTAATATGTCTACTTTTTTTTTATTTATGTAAGTTTTACACCATTTTTTAAACAATCATGTTTTAGTGTCTCCATAGTCTGAAAGCCTTAGTTTTTTCAGTTTTGGGAGATTGTTTTAGGTAGGTTATCATTTTTGCGAGATGAGATGACTATTTGATTGGTACTATTTTGGGATGCATATGACTTTTTGATCGCTTGCTATTACACTTTTTGTGATGTAAGGTGACAAAAAATGGCTTTTTTGACAATGTTTTCATATTTATTTATTTTTTACAGTGGTCACCTGAGGGGGTTAGGTCATGTGGTATTTTTATAGAGCAGGTTGTTACAGACGCAGAAATACCTAATACGTATGTTTTAGTGTCTCCATATTCTGAGCCATATGTTTTTTATTTTCTGGGCGATTGTCTTAGGTAGGGGCTCATTTGTTGCGGGATGAGGTGAGGGTTAGATTGGTACTATTTTGGGGGGGTATACGCCTTTTTGATCTTATGGTGTTGCACTTTTAGTGATGTGAGGTTACCAAAAAATTTTTTATTTAGCACAGTTTTTATTTTATTTTTTTGACGGTGTTCAGTTGAGGGGTTAGGTCATGTGATAGTTTTTTAGAGACGGACACGGTGATACCTACTATGTCTACTTTTATTTTTTCCCTATTTTTTAAAAAAAATTCCCTTTATTTTGGCAAAAGGATAATTTTTATTTTTATTTTTATTTTTTACTTGAAACTTTAACATTTTTTTTGTGTAAAACGAAATTTTTTGTAAAAATTTTTTTCACTTTATTTTTTGTACCACTCTGGAACTTCAATTTTTGGGGGTCTGATCCCCTTTGCAATGCATGACAATACTTCTGTATTGTCATGCATTGGCTGTAAGTATATTACATTACATTATTGTAATACACTTACAACCTTCCTGCCTGTGAGATCCAGCGGCTGGATCTCACAGGCTGTCACGATGCCTAAGGAAGGCATCATGCTGCCTTCCATGCCATCGTGTCCCCATCACAGCAGCGCGGGGACCTGATGGTTGCTATCTCCCTGCACGGACATCGCATGTGCCGCGGTCAGCGCTGACCGCGGCTGTGCATGGGTGAATGCGCCGGCATCAGTGATTTCACCGATGCCGGCGCATGCAGTAGGGATCCGACTATCAGTGCCTGCCGGACCTCTGCCGCTGATCGGGCAGGCTCAGCTCCTGCACCCGCCTAATCGCCATGACGTACATGTACTTCTCTGGTCCTTAAGTCATGGCCAGAGATGACGTACATGTACGTCATGGGTCCTTAAGGGGTTAAATGCTATATGAAACCACAGGCCCCCAAACCTTACTGGCCCTGACAAGTGTTATACATGCAATGTAGTGATAAACGGCATAAGCAATATTCGTTTTTGCAATATTTTGCGAACTTTTCACATAATTTTCACAATAAATTAGCGAATTCTAGAATTCGTGATCTCCAGTCAATATTTTTGCGATTGCGCAAATCGGCACTAATGATGCACATATTTTTTGCACAATACATGCAACTTTGTATGGACAGCAGAGAAACTGTAATTCCTATCACACTACCTAACACCCTGCACTGGAACCTATCAGCTACACTGCTCTCTCTCAGAACTGCAAAACAACCTGCAGAAAATGCCTACTGGGGAGGTTCTTATATAGTAAGGGGTAGGCAGCTTTCCTATTGGTTGCTAGGGATGTTGCTAAGCTCTGACAAAGACATTGCAGCCTTCTCATTGGCCCACAAGCAAGAAGGGAGGTTACTGATAAAAAAAAATCTAGAATATTTGTGATTACGAATATATAGCACTATATTCTACATCTTCGCGAATTCTCGAAGTGATGATATTCGCAATAAAAATTCTAATCGTGATTAACGCTAATGCACAGGTGAGACCAATTGTAAATATAATATCACCGAACCGATATCCCATAGTCATGCTCATATAAGAGAGGGACGTCCCATCCTAAATAAAGTTAGGAAAAATCAAGCAAAAATGGAGAACCAAATATCAGTCCCCACTGGGCTCACCTGTGGACGTGATCAGGGGGAGGAGGTAATAGGGTAGCCAGGTAAATGCCTTGACGTGTGTTTCGTCCTTTAAGCTTCGTCAGGAGGTCAAATGTAAATTGACCTGGTGCCATTATTTATCGGATTTTGGTGCCAAAACAAAGTTAGGTGGCGTATATCTGGCGCATAATCCCTGGGTGATGCGCGCCGCGTCATCATGACAGTGGCGACCTCAAACATCCCCACCAACAGTGATCCAGCCCGCCTTCCAAAGTCCAGTGTGGCGCTGCCATTCAGCGCACTCCAATGACGCGCTCAGCCACACTAACAGACGCGCACAATTGTATTGCCATGGAGATGGGTAAACTTAAGCATATCAGTGCATTAGTCCCAGGCACGATCCTCCCAAGCATCATACGAATAGAGATATTAAACCCTTTAGAGTAAACATTCGAACCTATAATAACGAGACCAAAAGTTAAGAACAATCTATAACATTGTCCAATAAATGATTACACTCTTGTGTGACCTTGTCCGTCCTGAGATGGTCCCCAGATGTGTTATAAGAGGAGGGTGTCCAGACAAAATATTTACCCATAAATGCATATAGTTGCTATTCCAACATATTTTATCCGAAAAAAAGACATCCAGGTCGCAATATCTGAGAACTAAATAAAAAAAGCAAAAACAAAAATTACAATTACTTACACACATACATAAAAAAACATCATAAAAAGGATTTGAAACTGAGGAGTTACAGGATCCAGCAGTACCATCCATCTTGTCTCCTTTTGAAGGAGGCATTTCTTTATATCGCCCACCCCCCTAATTCCGAACCGTAACCCCTGGGGGTTGCTTCCATGCGTTTCAACTTCTTGAGTTTGTCAGGGTCATGAATTTCAACTGCTGCTTTTATGGCTCTACAATTCTCACCTTCAAAGCCCTTTTTGTCATGCCTATATAAATCAGCCCACACGGGCACTGGGCAGAGTACACCACCCCGTCACACCGTCATACTGGTGTACTATTTTGTATTCTTTGCTCCCCCTTGTTCTATAGCGACAAGCAGTGCAATTACCACATGGAACAGTGCCCCACCTTGGACCTCTGTCTCCAAACAACCCACCCTTTCTAGGGGCCACATAGTGGCTCCTAGTTATCATGTCTCTAAAATATCTTGACCTTTTCCGCGTAACCATGGGACCAGGAGAGATCTGGCCTCTCAGATGCTTATCTGTGACGTCCGATGCTCGCTCTTCCCTCAGTCTCCAGCAAATCGCACTGGCGCAGCCCTCAGTGGGTACTGCGTCTGCGCGAGACTTCGCTCGGCTGTCAGGGAGGGGGAGGAAAGGGGTGAGACGCTGTGGGCCGTTAGGGATTCAGGAGGAAGGCGTTTCGGGCACTGCAGGGGGGCGTTACTGGGCACACAAAGTGGAACATAACGCCCCTCTGGGCACCTTCAGGACTAATTAGCATAATTATAACCTATAGTCCTTTTTCTGCAAAACTACTGGACGGATTACAGTATAAAACAGCAAAGCCGATTCAAGGTAATCTGTGGAGCATGACTGGTTTAAAATCAGAATTTGTGTTATGAGAGGTGACAGAATCCCTTTAAAGGAGCTGCAGGAATATCTGGCAAGTACTGGCTGTGTGGTACATGTGACAACAATCTCCCGTATTCTTCATATGTCTGGGCTATGGGGTAGAGGGGCAAGATGGAAGACTTTTCTTACGAAGAAAAACATCCAAGCCAGGCTACATTTTGCACATCTGAAGTCCCCCAAAAGCATGTGGGAAAAGGTATTATGGTCTGATGAAACCAAGGTTGGACTTTTTGGCCATAATTGCAAAGATATGTTTGGCCCCAAAACAACACTGCACATCACCAAAAGAACACCATCCCCATAGTGAAGCATGGTGGGGGCAGCATCATGCCAAGAGGCTGTTCTTCTTCAGCTGGAATTGGGGCCTTAGTTAAGCTAGAGGGAATTCTGAACAGTTCCAAATACCAGTAAATATTGGCACAAAACCTTCAGGCTTCTGCTCGAAAGCTGAACATGAAGAGGAACGTCATCTTTCAGCATGACAACGACCCAAAGCATACATCCAAATCAACAAAGGAATGGCTTCAGCAGAAGAAGATTAAAGTTTTGGAATGGCCCAGCCAGAGCCCAGACCTGAATCCGATTGTAAATCTGTGGGGTGATCTGAAGAGGGCCGTGCCCAGGAGATGCCCTCGCAATCTGACAGATTTGGAGTGTTTTTGCAAAGAAGAGTGGGCAAATCTTGGCAAGTCAAAATGTGCGATGCTGATAGACTCATACCCAAAAAGATTGAGTGCTGGAATAACATCAAAAGGTGCTTCAACAAAGTATTAGTTTAAGGGTGTGCACACTTATGCAACCACTTTATTTTAGTTTTATATTTTTTCTTCCCTCCGCCTAAAAGATTTCAGTTTGTTTTTCAATTGAGTTGTACAGTTTATTGGTCTCATTAAAGGTGGAAAAAGTTCTGAAATGATTTATCTTTGTCTCATTTTTTTACATGACATTTTCACAGGGGTGTAGACTTTTTATACCCACTGTATAGTCAAATTAACAATATCAAAAATGATATATGGATACTCACTAAATCATATTAAATAATATACCAAAACAAGATATAATCATACCATACAAAATGTTATTATAATCACTGTAATACACATGTTTGACACAGGATTAAAAACAATATTATCCTTTTAGTCCACCAATCATGCACCACCAGCCCTAGTTTTTTTTATAAAGTGCAAGTGCAAATACGCGGTCAGCAGCAATAATTGAATAGGTAGATTAATAGATACTGGCTCCAGCAGCAACCAACTACAAGATGGATAAGCCAAAGAGGATTCGTACATTAAACAAAATATCACCAGTTGTGACACACACGGAACGCAAAGGCATCAAATAAGTAAAAAGCCAATTAGTCACCAAAAATTGGTAACCTCTACCAAAAAGAAAGGACAAAATACCATTGCAGATTATACTGACCGCGATATAGTCCACAGCAAAATACAAGCACCACCAGTCCACTCTCCAACGCGCGTTTCGCATACTGCTTTCTCAAGGGGTATAACCCGGTCTGTTGAGTTTTTTACTATATACCCTTTCTTAAAACAGTCTGTAAAGGTCTTTTGCTTGGTGTACAAAATGGAGGTCACTTGAACAAATTCTCCTGATCTTACAAAATTGGCCCGTAGGTATGACTTTAATTACCTGTGGATGGTGAGAGGAAGTGGAGTGGTGTAACAAAGAATTAGTAGATGATAGACTTCGGATCTTGCCTTATAAATGTAGAAGAGAAGTAACGGTGCCGGTATTACATAATGTTAGAAGACCTCTACAAGAACAAGTCAGCATTTCTGAGATTGTGATGATATGTCTGTTTCAGAGATCTGTCAGGAGGTGCAGTGTTGATGTGGAAACCTTGTGTAGATCTTACCTGGCTTGTCTAGTGACCCATATGTTAGTACACATTTGGCTCTTACTGTACTTCCCGTTCATTGCAGTGCTTCCAGTTTTTCATTGGATCAGAGCCTGGGTGTCCTATCAGAATTCCGGGTGTTCCCAGCAGTCAGGCCCTAAAGATCAGATATTTATGGAAATCAAAATCAATTTACTATTTATTTCTATGGTGTAAAAACCCTTTTAGGTTTGGATTGTCGCTGTATGGACTATACTGTAAGTATCTCAGATTGATGTCAAACATGACTGAGGGAAAAATCTGAAATTAAACTTCTTTAGATCAATAGGTGAGAGGGTTGAGTATGTCAACCTGAAGCCTAAAACACTTCTCAAGCTCCATTACTAATGTCTTATCTTTGTATTAAAAATATGGGACTAATATGTGCACCATGTTGTTGTCACCGCCAGATCTCTGAGAAGCTCTGACAGACGTTCTTCAGTACCTCTTGCTTGAGGTTCTTTTGTTTTGGTTTCGTTTTGTCATCTCGTGTCCCTCTCTCAGCTGTCATCTAGTTGCACTGATTGCATCCCTTTATATCCCCTCCCATACAGCATCACTTTGCGGTTTATACAACTTCCTGGATTGTGCTCACTGCTAGATGCTGCAACTGCTGGTTCCTCAGATAAGTCTGTTCCTTTATTTGTGTTTTCCTGTTGGCTTGATCCTAGGTGACCCTGACTCCCTCTGTATTAAGTGTAGGGAGCCGGTGGTCGTGTCCCCTCACTATTATAGGGTATTCAGGTGTCACACAGTCTAGGTAAGAGGGCGTGCAATTATCTATCATAAAGATCTTTGCATGGGCTGAGCAGTCAGGGAGAGCTCTAGGGCTTTTATAGGGCTCACCCTTATGTTACTTAGTTTGGGATCAAGTCAGTCGGATCTTTATTTGTATCTTCTAGTTTTCTGCAACACCATCCGTGACAGTTATATGACAGATGTGTCTTGGGTATTCAAGGGCGCTTTTTGGGTTTTGCCAATTATTACAGGAAGTTCATTTTGAATTATTCCTCTGTTGTTAAGCCACTCACTGATATGACTAGAAAGGGGGTGGATTTTTCCTCCTGGTCGGTAGATGCGCGTAAGGCCTTTTCTAGTATCAAAGAGAGTTTTGCTTCTACTCCCATCTTGGTACAACCTGATGTCTCTCTACCTTTCATTGTTGAGGTGGACGCTTCTGAGGTGGGTGTGGGTGCGGTCTTGTCTCGGGGTCCCTCTCCTGCCAAATGGCGACCGTGTGCCTTTTTCTCAAAGAAACTCTCCTCCGCAGAGAGAAATTACGATGTGGGAGATAGGGAGTTGTTGACCATCAAATTAGCTTTTGAGTAATGGCGCCATTGGCTAGAGGGAGCCAGACACCCTATTACCGTGTTTACCGACCATAAGAATCTGGCCTACTTGGAGTCAGCCAAGCGTCTGAACCCGAGACAGGCCAGATGGTCTTTATTCTTTTCCAGGTTTAATTTTGTTGTCACGTTCCGCCCTGGTGTTAAAAGTGTGAAGGCCGATGCCCTGTCACGTTGTTTTCCGGGAGGGGGGGAACTTTGAAGACCCGGGTCCCATTTTGGCTGAAGGGGTGGTCGTCTCTGCTCTTTACCCTGATTTAGAGGCAGAGGTTCAGGCAGCCCAGACAGAGGCTCCTGATCTTTGTCCTCCTGGGAGGTTGTTTGTGCCTCTCGCTTTACGACACAAGGTTTTTAAGGAGCACCACGATACTGTCCTTGCTGGGCACCCAGGGAGCAGAGCCACTGTGGATCTCATTGCTCGGAGATTCTGGTGGCCGGCTCTTCATAAGACGGTTGAGGGTTTTGTGGCAGCCTGCGAGACCTGCGCTCGTGCCAAGGTCCCTCATTCACGGCCATCGGCTCCTCTCCTCCCATTACCCATTCCTTCCCGTCCTTGGACACATCTGTCCATGGACTTCATTACGGACCTGCCTCGTTCCTCGGCTAAGACTGTGATTTTGGGAGAGGTAGACCGTTTTAGCAAAAGTGCGCATTTTATTCCTTTTCCTTCAGACATAGTCTCGGATAGGGGCACGCAGTTTGTTTCCAGATTCTGGAAGGCCTTCTGTTCTCGCTTGGGGGTTCGGTTGTCGTTCTCTTCTGCTTTTCACCCGCAGTCGAATGGCCAGACAGAGTGCGTCAATCAGAATCTGGAGACATATCTGCGCTGTTTTGTGACTGAGAATCAAGAGGATTGGTGTTCTTTTTTGTCCCTTGCGGACTTTGCTTTAAATAACCGTCGCCAGGAGTCCTTAGATAAATCACCATTTTTTAGTGCATATGGTTTTCATCTGCAGTTTGGGACGTTCTCTGGAGAGGGGTCTTCTGGTTTAACTGATGAGGAGAAATTTTCCTCGTCTTTGTCATTTATTTGGCAAAATATTCAGGGTAATCTGAAGAGGAGGAGTGAGAGATATAAGCGTGTGGCGGATAAGAGATGTGTGCCTGGTCCGGACCTGAATGTGGGTGATCTGGTGTGGTTGTCTACTAAGAATATCAAACTGAAGGTTCCCTCCTGGAAGTTGGGTCCTAAGTTTATTGGGCCTTACAAGATTCTGTCCCTCATCAATCCCGTTGCCTTTCATCTTGATCTTCCTCAGACTTGGAAGATCCATAATGTTTTTCACAAGTCCCTGTTAAAACCTTATGTCCAACCCACTGTACCCTCCTCTTTGCCTCCTCCTCCGATTGTGGTTGATGGTAATCTTGAATTTCAGGTCTCTAGGATTGTGGATTCTCGCATTATCCGCAGTTCTCTCCAGTACCTCGTTCATTGGGAGGGTTATGGTCCTGAGGAGAGATTTGGGTCGCAGTGGCGGACATTAAGGCCACTCGTCTCATCAGGGCTTTTCATAGGTCCCATCCTGAGAAGGTGGGCTCTGAGTGTCCGGAGTCCACTCGTAGAAGGAGGGGTACTGTCACCACCAGATCAAGCTCTAACAGACGTTTTTCAGTACCTCTTGCTTGAGGTTCTTTTGTTTTGGTTTCGTTTTGTCATCTCGTTATCCTCTCTCAGCTGTCATCTAGTTGCACTGATTGCATCCCTTCATATCCCCTCCCATACTGCATCACTTTGCGGTTTATACAACTTCCTGGATTGTGCTCACTGCTAGAGGCTGTAACTGCTGGTTCTTCAGTAAAGTCTGTTCCTTTATTTGTGTTTTCCTGTTGACTTGATCCTAGGTGACCCTGACTCCCTCCGTATTAAGTGTAGGGAGCCGGTGGTCGTGTCCCCTCACTATTATAGGGTTTTCAGGTGTCACACAGTCTAGGTACGAGGGCATGCAATTATCGATCATAAAGATCTTTGCATGGGCTGAGCAGTCAGGGAGAGCTTTAGGGCTTTTATAGGGCTCGCCCTTATGTTCCTTAGTTTGGGATCAAGTCAGTCGGATCTTTATTTGTATCTTCTAGTTTCCTGCAACACCATCCGTGACAGTTGTATGACAGATGTGTCTTGGGTATTCAAGGGCATCCGTCAGCAGTTTTGTACCTAGGACACTAGCTGACCTGTGACATGTGCGTTGGGCAGTGGAAGGCATCTGTGTTGGTCCCATGTTCATATGTGCCCGCATTGCTTGTTTTAGTATATGCAAATTAGACTCTAGGAGCAACGGGGGCATTACCGTTAGTCCTAGAGTGTCAGCTCTCTCTGTAACTGCCACACCTTCTGCACTTTGACAGGGCCAGGAAGTGTAAATGTCATCTCACCTGGCCCTGTCAGTCAAAGTGCAGAAGGTGCTGAAGTTGCAGAGAGATCTGAGCCTCTAGGTGTAACAGTAACACCCCTGTTGCTCCTAGAGGCTGATTGCAGCCTTCAGCTGCCAAGTGCACATGAAACAGGGCAGCCAGTCTCATAGGTATAAATCTGATGACACATGCCCTTTAATAATAGTTTATAAGCTACTTATAATCCTCACCCGAGCAAAAAGGTCTGCTATATAGACGTTAGGGCTGCAGCAAACGATTATTTTAGAAATCGACTATTGATAATTTTTTACGAATAATCGAGTAATCTAATAAGAAAAAATGAATTAATAGACTGTTTTCCTTTATAAAAATTCATCAGACCCCCTGCCATCAGTCCCCAACACCCTTCATTCCCCCCTGTGCGATCATCCCAAGTGCATCAGTTCCCCCAGTGCCATTAGCTCCCCCTCACCCCAGTGCCATCAGCTCCGTTCCCCCAGTGCCTTCAGCTCGCCCACACCCCCCAGTGCCTTCAGCTTGACTCCCCCAGTGCCATCAGCCCCTCCATGCCATCCATTACCATGTCCCCCACTCTGCCAGTGCCATCAGATCAGCCCCTCCATGTCCCCCAGTGCCATCAGATCAGCCCCTCCATGTCCCCCAGTGCCATCAGATCAGCCCCTCCATGTCCCCCAGTGCCATCAGATCAGCCCCTCCTTGTCCCCCACTCCATTCTGCCCCTCCATGCCATCCATTGCCAGCTGTCCCCCTTCAGTGCCATGTCCCCAGCGCCAGTGAAATAAAATACTTACCTTTCCTGTAGGGGCGCCGCTCCACAGCTCCTTCCTCTTCTTCTCCGCGCGCTGTACTAGATCCTGACGTCACATAGCGTCGGGTCATAGTGCTCGCTTACGATGTGTCAGAATCCAATGCAGTACAGGCCGGCGGGTGACCACGAAGCGGTTAGTAATAGCAAGTGCTTCACTCCCGCTCTGTGGTCACATGACACAAACTAATCCTCGATGCAAAAAATTTGCATTGATAATTTTTTGTGTCGAATTACTTGATTCAATCGAGTAATCGTTTCAGCCCTAGTAGACGTCAATGTTTCCATTATTGTGAGCAGATTTATATGCAAAATTTAATTGAGTAAAGACTAGAGGAGAATGTAGGCCACAGGGGCCAAAGACTGAGGGCCACAATAGATGGAGGAAGGAGAGCTCTCAGCAGCTGATGACGCTGACACAAGTTCCTCCAGCTTTATGACTCTTGTACATTCATGTGCTGCCATCATCACTGATTTATGACATGCCATAAAGTGAGGACATTCCTCAGGGTTCTGGATTTCTAGGACATGGACATATCATATAGCTGCCGCCATTCCTGACATCCACCACACACAAGAGGCGGCTTCTAGTGATGACATTTATGGATTTTACTAACAGCTGGGGACATTTTCTCTCCACAGTCACAATCTACGGATTTTATACTAACGGTCTGTGGACGCCTCACCCACATCTCATCTTCTTATTCTTACAGATTGACCTGGAATAATCTAACAGACTATTCCTGCATTCAGTTGGCATCTGCAATAAGGAATAACCGGTACCTGAAGCTACTCGACCTGTCTGGTAACTGTCTGTCTGGTCCTCACTTCAGTGACTTGATGGAGGCTCTGTCCAGTCCGGCCTGCAGGATAAAGGAATTACAGTGAGTATAAGAGACGTGTACAGGACGGAGACATGTGGGGCACACGTTATACATTAATTTTATTCTATTTTATGCTCCGCACCATTGTTATGTCTATGAGATAAACTGCTGACTGCTCCTTGATATGTGACGTCTCTACTAATGTCTGACTAATGCACCAGGTACAGTCCAGCCTGCAGGATAGAGGAATTACAGGGAGTATAAGAGATGTGCACAGGACAGAGATGTGTGGAGCAGTCAGAAAAACTGCTGACTGCTCCTTGACCTCCCTACTAATGTCTGACTGCTACTGGCCTTCTTACTAATAAAGTTTTGAGGCAAGCAGTTTAAATGGGATAGGGAATCAATTGATAATTACCCCAGGTAAGTGCTACCTATGGTAGGAAGGCGCATAATCATGGTATACCACAATCATCCTTTCATGGGTTTCTTTAGGCTTCGTTTCTTCCTTTGTAAGGAATTTTAAATCCTGGAACAACACTCCAAATCCCTCACTTTTTTTGTAGACCCGCACTGTACTGAACTTGCCATCCTGTCACTTCCAGTGCTTTCATCAGACTGAACTACTACTGTGTGTGTTGAATGTCCAGACATGTTTCAAACTGCATAGACGAGCTCAGCTCTCTATCACTGACAGAACATACTGGGGTAGATAACTTATTCAACACTACTCGTAAATTTTCCTAACCTATCATTTGTTCATTGTGTTCTCTCCATACATTTGCTGCCCTTCTCCTCCTTTTATATTATGTAGCTTCCTTTAAGACTAGATAATCCTGCAATGACCCCGTTTGTATAGCATTCCTTCATATATGCTGTACTCTATGCTAGTTTTCCGTTTCATCCACCATGACGGCTACGGATGAGATTGACCTCTATAGGGGCAGGAAATACACAGAGAGAGAGTTTAAGAAGCCCACGCTCACCCTCAGTGTTTTTCCTGTCCCTAAGGGGTTAGGCCGCACAGAGTAACTCCTATGGGGGTTAGTAGAGTTCTTATTTTTCCTCATTCAAGATTTTATTGAGTTTTCCAAGGTATATAGGACAAAAGCACTAAAGCGAAGCTGAACATACAGCATGTGGCAATCAATCAAAAACAATGAATATCAGTTTCCAAAGTAGAAAACATCAGGGGATACGCCCCTGTATCAAGAACGTAATCAAGAACAGGGGGGGGGGGGACACAAGGAAGAAAGGGAAAGGGGAGGGGTGAGGAACAGACACGAGCGCTGGTTACAAGTGTGCAGCCCGGTACTCACTGGAGGTGCGAAACGTCTCCCATGGGCTCCACACCTTCACAAAACTAAGACGGCCAGTGGGGAAACGCAGATGAGGTCCTCCATCCTTTGGTGGAGAGCAATTTCCTCAAACCACTCCATTAGTAGGGGGGGGGGAGGGTGACTTCCAGTGGCGGGGAATGACTGTTTTGGCAGCTTGAAGCATATATTTCAAGAGGGAGACCTTGTAGGCTGGGATGGTGAGGTCAAAGGCGAAGAGCAAGAGGGATTCGGGGGTATTGGGAATGGGAATCCCTGTCACTTTGCGCACAATAGAATGCACTGAGTCCCAGAAAGGGCGCAGGACAGAGCATTGCCACTAGATATGAATCATGGTGCCCTCCTCTGATAAACATCTCCAGCATCTGTCCGGCACAGACGGAAACCACTTGTGGAGAAGAGCGGGCACTCTGTACCACCTGGAGAGGACCTTGTAGTTAGTTTCCTGCGCTTTCGTGGAGATCAGCGCCTTGTGAGTCAGAAGGAAGGCTCTCTGCCATTGGGAGGGGGTGAGTTCGACACCTAAATCATGCTCCCACGCGGAACAAAATGGAGGGGGACTGGAGGAGTGCTGCTGAATGAGCAAATTATATATAGTGGAAATGTCCCTGAATACTGCCGATGGAGCCAGGCACATTTGCTCAAACTTAGTGAGGGTTCTGGATAGGTCATGAGTTTTGCGCAAGGTCGAATTTTTTTTTTTGACGTTGGAGGTGTTCAAAGGTATGCCTGGGGCAGATGGCGGAGGGTTCTAACATCTGATCGAGGGGTTTCAGCAAAGACCCGCGTAAAACATGGTAAAATTGGAGAGGGTGCGTGCTAGTACTTGACAAGAAGGTACGCGAGCGCCCCGGTGGAAAGTCAGGATGGTCCGTAATTGGGGTCAGGGGACCTTTAGTATCGATGAGCGAGTGATGATTATGTGTGGAGCCGAGTATTGCGAGGGTGTGGTTAACTGTAAAAGAGGGGGTTGGGGCGGGGGCGCTGGACGATCCTATCAACCAAGGGAGCGTCGAGGGTGGGATAGGATGAGGAGTCCCTAGCCATATGGACCCACGCCTTGGCGGAGTCTACTCTCAACAGGTCCAGTAGCCTGGCATATGTCGCGGAAAAGTAATACAATTTACAGTCCGGCAGACCCACCCTGCCCGTCTCCTTAGATCTGGTCAGTAGTTCATACCTTATCCGCGGTCTGCCTGGAGCCCATACAAACCGAGTGAAGGAGCGTTTCAGTTGCAACCAATAGGCTGCCGGTATACGGATAGGGACGGTCTGCAGGAGGTAGAGCAATTTCGGCAACAGGTTCATCTTAAGGATATTGACCCTGCCAAACCAGGAAAAGTCGCGGCGATGCCAAGACTCCAGATCCGCCTTGAACCGCCGGAGGAGCGGGGAGAAATTCAGCTGGAAGAGTTGAGAGAGATCCGCCGAAACTTTCATGCCTAGATATTTTATACCTGAAGGCGGCCAGGCGAACGGGAATGAAGTATGGAGGGAGGGGAGGAGCTCTCGGGGCAAAGAGACGTTTAGTGCTTCTGATTTTGATATATTTACTTTGAAGTTCGTCCAATTGCCGAAACGCGCGAGCTCGCGGAGTAGGGACGGGAGTGCGATACGCGGGTTAGTTATGGACAATAGAAGATCATCCGCAAAGGCGGCGCACTTGTGTTCCGTCTTACCTATCCTGACTCCGGAGATATCCGGGTTCCTACGGATAGAAGCGAGAAGGTGCTCCATCACTATAACATATAGGAGAGGGGATAGCGGGCAGCCCTGGCGCGTGCCATTGCGGATGAGGAAGGGGTGGGAAAGCGTGCCGTTTATCTTAACGCGGGCTGATGGGTGCTGATACAAACTAAAGATTTTCCCCAGAAAATCCGGGCCAATCCCCAATCCCGAAAGGGTCGATCGTATCGCTTGCCAAGAGACACGGTCGAAATCTTTTTCAGCGTCGAGGGATAAGATCATGAGGGGGGTATTGGCCATTTTTGCGTGGTGGATTATATCTAGAGTCCTGAGGGTATTGTTCGCGGGCTTCCCTCCCAGGGATAAAACCCACCTGGTCGGGGTGTATTAAGTGAGGTAGAAACGCATTCAGACGGTTAGCTGAGAAGCTTGGCAAATAACTTAGGTCCACGTTCAACAGGGAAATGGGCCGATAGCTGGGGCAGAGATGCTGGATCTTTGTCAGGCTTAGGAATGACCGTGATATGGGCCATGGTCGTTTGCGCCGGGAAGGGGCACCCAGAGGACACATTGTTGTAAAACCTTCGACAGAAAAGGAGTGAGGGAGGCCGAAAGAGATTTGTAAAAACTGGCCGTGAATCCATCGGGACCATGGGCTCTTGCCACTCGGCATGGACTTAATCGCCTCCTGCAGCTCCATCTCTGTGAAAGGGGTGTCCAAGCTGGCACTTTGTTCAGCTGACAGTTTGGGGCCACGAGGAGAAGAGCTGGAATACGGGTCATTCGTCACATCATGAGGGCCAGGGAGATTGTATAGCTGGGAATAGAACGACTGAAAGGAAGAGGCAATTTCCTCATTCGTGTACACCATACGGCCCGTGGAAACTTTAACGTCCGAAACGTGGGAGGCAGCAACATCCCACGGATGTTCTGTGGGGGGGTAGGTATAATGGAGGTTCTGTGGGGAGGTAGGTATAATGGAGGTTCTGTGGGGAGGTAGGTATAATGGAGGTTCTATGGGGGAGGTAGGTATAATGGAGGTTCTGTGGGGGAGGGGGGAGGTAGGTATAATGGAGGTTCTGTGGGAAGGTAGGTATAATGGAGGTTCTGTGGGAAGGTAGGTATAATGGAGGTTCTGTGCGGGAGGTAGGTATAATGGGGGTTCTATGGGGGAGGTAGGTATAATGGAGGTTCTGTGGGGGAGGGGGGAGGTAGGTATAATGGAGGTTCTGTGCGGGAGGTAGGTATAATGGGGGTTCTATGGGGGAGGTAGGTATAATGGAGATTCTGTGGGGGAGGTACGTATAATGGAGGTTCTGTGGGGAAGATGGGTATAATGTAGGTTCTGTGGGGGTGGTAGGTAAAATGTAGGTTCTGTGGGGGAGGTAGGTAAAATGGAGGTTCTGTGGGGAGAGTAGGTAAAATTGAGGTTCTGTGGGGGAGGGGGGAGGTAAGCATATTGGAGGTTCTGTGGGGGAGGTAGGTATAATGGAGGTTCTGTGGGGGAGGTAGGTGTAATGGAGGTTCTGTGGGGGAGGTAGGTGTAATGGAGGTTCTGTGGGGGAAGTAGGTATAATGGGGGCAGTATAACTTATTAAGGGGGCACTTAGGGGCAGTATTACATATTAAGGGGGCACTTATGAACAGTATTACCTATTAAGGGTACACTTAGGGGCTGTATTACTTATTAAGGGGACTCTTAGGGGCAGTATTACTTATTAAGGGGACTCTTAGGGGCAGTATTACTTAATACACGGGGGGGGGGGGGGGGGGTCACAGGACCCTCCGGCGCATTGGCCCCAGGTGCCTGCTCAATGATTTGAGCAGGCACCGGGTTCCGATCACCGCCCGCCACGCGGTGGTGATCGGAAATACACAGGACGTACAGGTACATCAGGACATCAGGGCTTACCTGTACGCCCTGTGTCCTAAAGAGGTTAATGCTGAGAGCATCAGATCGTCATGTCCCCGGCCAGCATGAAGAGGGCTCGGGCGGCTCTCTGAGTGTGGCCTCTCCTCCCTGAGGTATTTCCCTGTAAGGTCTATGACCAGTCCGCCTGGCAGTGTTTGACAGATAAGGTACGGTAACAGGCGGACGGGGCAGCAGCAGGCACATTATTGGGGGTGTCGGCGGGGTGGGAACAATAGGGTGGATAGAAACCTTATAAGATGTCTCTGTTACATTCTCTGCAGACACAAGTCAGGCCGGAGAAGTTATCATGGTGGTCCGGGCCAGACAGAAAAAGTGATGGATTCCAGTCTACATGGATCAATGTGTCCTGTTAACCAGTGTTTAGCCGTAGTGGTCATGCGTTGTTGCCCACTCAGATGTGTGCCCCACCCCCGTGCTGACCCTTATCTACACCTCTGACTATCTTTCCCATCAGTGCTTTGGGTTTCCGTTTTGGGCCGTATTGCGAATGGGGTATGCTGGCTTCAGGATGCCTTCCGTTATGGTAGCAGCAAGCTGCGGTTTTGTGTCCGGTTATCGAAGTGGAACAAACCGGAAGTCATTGGTGCCAGAAGCATTTCTTTTCTGATCCGAAAAAAACAGATCCATCACTCATTGACTTACAATGTTTTCGGGACGGATCCGGTTTGTTCCGTTTCACATTAACATAACAGCATGCGAACAGAACGGATGCATCAAACGCAACAGAACCGTTTTTGTCCGGTTTTGAGATCCTATGCTGAAACTCAAAACGGGAAACCAAAACGCAGATGTGAAAGTAGTCTTATCCTCCCGCCATGTATCCAGTGTGAGACTAGGGTACAATGGGCCCCCTTCAATCAGCACAAAAACGTAGCTATAGTGGAAGCGGCTGTTTTGGGGCCTGAACGCACAAAGGGCCCCCTCAGGAGGAGGACTAAAAGATGATATTGTCAGAGCCCCCTCGTCAGTATTATACAATGACATTATATACAGGAAATGGACGGAGCGGCTGCTGGGCCTTGTCAGACCAGTCCCGGGAGCGGAGGTGAGCCGACCAGTCCCGAGAGCGGAGGTGAGCCGACCAGTCCCGGGAGCGGAGGTGAGCCGACCAGTCCCGGGAGCGGAGGTGAGCCGACCAGTCCCGGGAGCGGAGGTGAGCCGACCAGTCCCGGGAGCGGAGGTGAGCCCACCAGTCCCGGGAGCGGAGATGAGCCGACCAGTCCCGGGAGCGGAGGTGAGCCCACCAGTCCCGGGAGCGGAGATGAGCCCACCAGTCCCGGGAGCGGAGGTGAGCCGACCAGTCCCGGGAGCGGAGGTGAGCGCACGTGAAGTGCAAAGAAGTTTCAAAAATCTGCTGTGGGGCCCAGTCAGTTCTAGTTAGGCCACGGCACTGTATGTTTACAGTAAATGATGCTACCCTGTAATGGAGTATAATCCTACATCAAATGAGTAGGTGGCCAATACTCAAATAGTGCTAATGTCCCACAGACCGCCTCTCCTTAGAGACACACGTTCACTGCCGGTTAGCAGTTTTCCTTCCCAGAATATGCTGTGCACGTCCACCTTTCACAGTGTCCCGGTTCCCACTGCTTCCTGTCTCTGATGTACACACGCATGCCTGGACGTGTACATTAACGGCCCGGGACTGCTGAGACCAGAGCGGGACAGGAAGACATCAGAAGATCCGTCAGCCAGATGGCATCCTGAGGACTCATGACTACATGACGCCAGAGGTCTGAGGAGCGAGCGGCCATGAGCAGTTAACTCTTGGTCACTAAGGCCCAGAAATGCTCACAGGTAAGGGGTTGTTTCTGGTTCTCTCCTTCCAAGCATGCTTTTATTTATTCCGCCAGTGTAGCCATATGGGCTTTTTTTTTTTTGCAGGACAACTTAAATTTTTTAATGGCATCATTTTGGGTCCACATAACTTACTGATTAACTCTTTTTTGGGGGAATTGTACAAAACAGCAATACCGCCACTGAGTTTTTCTAAATTTTGCAGCCTCCATTTTTCGGCATAAATATCGGGACATCCTGTGGTCACACTGTGGTATTACACTTCAGTACAGCACCGGTATGCTGCTGACATCCTGTGGTCACACTGTGGTATTACACTTCAGTACAGCACAGGTATGCTGCTGACATCCTGTGGTATTACACTTCAGTACAGCACAGGTACGCTGCTGACATCCTGTGGTCACCCTGTGGTATTACACTTCAGTACAGCACAGGTACGCTGCTGTTATTACACTTCAGTACAGCCCAGGTACGCTGCTGACATCCTGTGGTCACACTGTGGTATTACACTTCAGTACAGCCCAGGTACGCTGCTGACATCCTGTGGTCACACTGTGGTATTACACTTCAGTACAGCACAGGTACGCTGCTGACATCCTGTGGTCACACTGTGGTATTACACTTCAGTACAGCCCAGGTACGCTGCTGACATCCTGTGGTCACACTGTGGTATTACACTTCAGTACAGCCCAGGTACGCTGCTGACATCCTGTGGTCACACTGTGGTATTAGACTTCAGTACAGCCCAGGTACGCTGCTGACATCCTGTGGTCACACTGTGGTATTAGACTTCAGTACAGCCCAGGTACGCTGCTGACATCCTGTGGTCACACTGTGGTATTACACTTCAGTACAGCCCAGGTACGCTGCTGACATCCTGTGGTCACACTGTGGTATTACACTTCAGTACAGCCCAGGTACGCTGCTGACATCCTGTGGTCACACTGTGGTATTACACTTCAGTACAGCCCAGGTACGCTGCTGACATCCTGTGGTCACACTGTGGTATTACACTTCAGTACAGCCCAGGTACGCTGCTGACATCCTGTGGTCACACTGTGGTATTACACTTCAGTACAGCCCAGGTACGCTGCTGACATCCTGTGGTCACACTGTGGTATTACACTTCAGTACAGCCCAGGTACGCTGCTGACATCCTGTGGTCACACTGTGGTATTACACTTCAGTACAGCCCAGGTACGCTGCTGACATCCTGTGGTCACACTGTGGTATTACACTTCAGTACAGCCCAGGTACATTGCTGACATCCTGTGGTCACACTGTGGTATTACACTTCAGTACAGCACAAGATGTCAGCAGCGTACCTGTGCTGTACTGACGTGTAATACCAGAACGGTAAAGGTGTGTCATTAAGGCTGCTATGCTTAAACGGCGCAGAGCGCGGTGCTCTTAGTAAATCTGCCCGCTACTGTTTATTGTAAAGGTGCAGCGCTGTGTCGGTACAGAGAGGCTAATGGCGGTATAACCGGACTCATCGTCTTCATCTGTGACGTTGTGCATAAATTCTGAGCCTGAGCCAAAAACAGCATCGGCGTGGCTCATCAGACATGACCCCGACGAAGGCCGGAGGGGCCAAACCAAGATGGAGTGGAGAGAGGGCCCGATAATAACGTGTTTGATTTGTTATACCACATGTGCGTGTAATGCACTATTTATGCAGCGGAGACAGCGTGGTGGTGGGAGCTGTCAGGAAAGGTGCAGTAAAGAGGGAGAAAGCTGCGTCACCTGCAGATCTGCACAGTGTGAACAGCGGGGAGCACGAGCCTCCGGATCAGGGCTGACTGCTACAGGTGTGTGTGTCATTTTATGGAGTTTTGACTTCTGCTTTGCTCTATGTGGTGCGGCTGAAACACTTTTAAAAAAAAAGTATTATCTTAATTCAAGTGATCCACCTCTCATCCCTTCAGACGACGGTCAGTGTCATCACATCCCTGCAATCAGTCCTCCCCCTTCCGGCCGGTGAACAGGTCGATGGCTTCCTGATGGTCAGTGGGGTCTGAGGTGAGGAGAAGCTCATGGTCCTGGTGCTGATCTGCCTTCTCCTGAGATAAACCCCGCCTCTTTGGCAGCCATTTTGAATAATTAAAACGTCAACCAATAGAAATTGATCTAATTTGCATAATTACCCATAATGCATTGCAAAAAGTCTCCCTAAGTTAAATGAACATCGAAAATAATATATTAAATCCAAAATTGGAGTTAGAAAACAGATTTTTAGGTCAAAGTGGGCGGAGCCTATCAGGGCTACGATTTCTGCGCCATCCGGACCCTCCAGAGGAGCTCCCGGATGCATGGTCTGGAAATCTATATGGGACAAAAGTTTGAGACAAAAGTTTGGGACAAATAAAAAAAAAAAAAAAATACATCAAATTTATTTTATATTTTTTTAGGACTGAAAGTTAGTAGAGAGTATAGTAATAAAAAAGCTTCCCTCCATGGAGTAACAGACTTCGCTGAGAGCGCTGTCATACTGGTCAGCCTTCCACCACCGCACACTGCCGTAGCCCAGGCCTCCACCAGGGAGCACTGTTCATACTGGTCAGCCTCCCGCCACCACACACTGCAGTAGCTCAGGCCTCCACCAGGGAGCACTGTTCACACTGGTCAGCCTCCCGCCACCACACACTGCAGTAGCTCAGGCCTCCACCAGGGAGCAGACCTCCCAGCCATCATGAGCACAGACGCGCTCACTATGTAAGACCCTGTACACACAGCGGTACCTTCACTGCAATGATCATTTAACCTAAGGAGACTTTCAGGCATTGCACTATGGGAAATATGCAAATTAATCATTTGTAGGTATAATCCCAGCTGTGAGCTAATAATTAGATGATAGATTGAATGCGACACATGAACAGCAGAAGAAGTCGTTTCCATTACTTTTCTGGACAAACCCCCTGTACATAGTGCTGACATCTAGAACCCAGGCGCCTCCATCTTACAGTCACCTCATTGACACCTAGAAGTGTCCACAGAGCCCAGCAGCCTCCATCACTGAGTCACCTATTACACCTAAGGAGAGGAGAAGGCAATGCAGTGTGTGGTAGACGCATATAAAGGAGGATTCACAAATACTCTGAGCATCCTGATCTGTACCATGGGAGGAGGCACGAGGCTAATGACCACATGACAGTGGGTTATGACACACCATCCTCACCCTACTTCATGGAGTCTGGGCTTAAACAAAGCTACATAAACCTGATGTCCACAAACTATGGCCTGCACAGTGACCACAAGCCACCTGTGTTATCACTGGATAGGACAACACAAGGGCAGAACCCAGGAGCCTCCATCACTGAGACGTCTATTACACCTAAGGAGAGGAAGCAATGCATTGTGGGAAATATGCAGATCAGAGAGCGAAGAGGCCATCTCTAGTCATTGTGTTCCAGGAGAGGAGACACAATTACACACACTGCATTGCAAACAGTCTCCCGAAGTTACATGAAAGTTAGAAAGAGAATATTAAATCCCAAAGTGGACGTAGAAAATAGACCTTTAGGACAGAGTAGGCGGAGCCTATTTGGGCTAAAGTCACACTCCATCTGTAAACTCTGGGAGCGCACTCTGTACAGTTACGTGGGAAAAACAACAACAACTTTATAGATGCAATAAAGTAGAAAACTGAGTAATTATTTAAGTCTTCTAAAAGCACACACTCTAGTAGTTTCACCAGAAAGCACTTTACACACTGATTAGCTTCACACGTAGCTCAGGCCTTCACCAGAAAGCACTGTTCACACTGGTCAGCCTCCACTCACCACACACTGCAGTAACCCAGGCCTCCACCAGGGAGCACTGTTCACACTGGTCAGCCTCTCGCCACCACACACTGCAGTGGCTCAGGCCTCCACCATGGGACTGCCCTACCAGCACAGATGCATTCATCATGTAAGACCCTGTCCACACACAGTGGTACCTTCAGTGCAATGATCATTTAACCTAAGGAGACTTTCAGGCAGTGCACTATGGGAAATATGGAAATTAAAGGTGTGACTACAACTACTATAAGCCTGTGAAAGAAGAGAATGAGCAAACAACAGGGAGGAGCATCACATGGGCCCTCCCACTTCTCAGCACCCAGGTACTATTCCACACCTGCAGGGGTGGGGACTAATAATCAGATGACCAAGGTTACACAATATCAGGAACAGGTGCAGACCCATTCATTCTCAATGGGCCAGGAATGGATGCAGAAAGCGGACTATGTGCTCTCCGCATTCACATTTCCACGCAGCAGCCCCGCAAAAAAAAAAAATAGAACATGTCCTATTTTTGCCTGCAATTGCAGACAAGAATAGACAGTTCTACGGTGGGGGGTGTCAGCCAGGTGTATTGCAGATCCACAATACTCTACAAATGTGGGACTAGACCTTATTAGGACAGGCCAAGGCCCACGCACTGTCTAGCAGACCTTCCTCTCATCACTGCCTAGAAGTATCCAGAGATATCAGACCAACACGCCGGAGCCTCCATCACTGAGACGTCTATTACACCTAAGGAGAGGAGAAGGCAATGCACTGTGGGGAATATGCAGATCAGAAGGGTTGGAAAAAAATATGCTATCAAACCATCTTGCAGAGCAGTACTCCTCCAAACCCCTCAGTCCCTATGTTATGGTCCTGAAGGGAATCATAAAGTTTAATTAACTTCAATGTAAAGAAAAAAAGGTAAAAATGTTATACTCATTACAGTTAATACTAGAAAACTACTCCACTCATCATCAAATACTACAG